>NW_010102979.1:0-22524 GCF_000699245.1 Pterocles gutturalis
TTAATAATAATAGTTAAAGGCAGCTCAGATTTGGGGCTTAAACTACTTGAGAGTCTTCCTTTAATCTGGACTCCATGGTCTTTTCAACATGAAGAATTATCCTATTTTTCAAAGGTCAAGTAAATCAGATTTAACCTAATGAAAAGGTAAACGCACTGATGCACGCGTAACTTCTGAGTTTATGAGATATTCTAGCAATGGGAATACAAAGAATCACCGTAAATGCCGCTGCACACGAGCACCTAATTCCTGGTGTGTAGTGTGTATGTAGGGGTTCCTCTACCATTCAACGAAATTTCCCCTGAAACTACTAGGAAATACTAAATCAGGGAGAAGTGTAAACCCTAGTAGGAGCACGCTTTTACACAAAGACTTTTTCCACTAGCTGGTTCTGAAAAAGTCACTGCATTTCAGGAGTGGGTAGAAGATAGACCAGGGGACATCTTCAGCCGTGCTGGATGGGGCCATTGTGACACTATGTAAACAAGATGTGGAGTTACAGATGAAAAATAGCTCAAGAGGATTACAGCCTGTGTTTCACAACCAATCCTTTTGAGCTTTTCTATTATCATTATTTTAATGACAGTAAAAGTATGTCGGAAATCTCTTTCAGCACATTCATATGTATATATACATATGTATACATATTTGAGTATGTACACATATATATACACACACATATTTATGTGTAAAAGCAGTCCATTGTAAATACATGTCATTCTATAAACAACTAGGCTATGAAAGGGTATAAATGTATTTTAAAGACATTTCAGCAAAAGTGCTTAAATTATAGGGTCTAATTTCTTATCCTGGCTGTAATGAGATCCGACTGGATGTCAACGGGGATGCCTTTAAAACAGTGACTAAAAAATCACCTCATGAAGCAGCATAAGCTTACTTTACAAACAAGAGCTGCTAATGAAGAGAAACAAGGTTAGACTGCAGCTGGTACAACAGCCTCTTCTTGCTGCTACAGCCCTGCAGCATGGCTTGGGGGTGATTATTTTTACTGGTGGGTACCAGGAGGACATGGAGCTCCGCTCTGGTGGGGCTTGGCTCTGTACAGTCCTGGGGTTGGCACTGCCTTTTTTATTGAAGTTCTCTAATCCTCTTCATGGCAAAGATGGGGGGGGGGGGGGGGGGGGGGGGGGGAAAGGGGGGGGGGGGGTGGGGTGGGGTGGTGTCTTGGTGTCTTGTATATGATGGTTGGTTGTTTTGGGGAGAGCTTTGGTTGTTCAATGTAAAGGATTTCATCCAGAGACATACCTTTTGATGGGAGTCTGTCCATCGACTTCAGAGAGGCACTAAGTGCCATATGGACATAAATATATACAGATTGCGAGTAGACACCTGAAGATGTATCAGGCCCTCTGGACTGCTATCAAGGTTTGAAACTGTTGTTTCTAGTGACATCGAAAGGAAAGGCTGATGAGTGCTGGTGCCATCTGGGACCAAAAGTCTTAAAAATGAGGGAAACCTGCAAGTAGACTCTGTGTGTATGTGTGTGTGTGTAAATGGACATCTTTATTTTATGTCTGATTTGATTTTCCCATTTGTACATCCTCTGAAGATAAATACAGGGAGATTTCAATTCAGTTAACAGAGGTATTTTGGTAAAACGCCCCCAGAAATCAGGAGAGGCTGGTGTTATTTTAAATGGTCCTTGTCTCCATTTATACTAAGCAAGCTGAGCCTGGGGTTTGTCCAAAACAGAGCAGAGAGACCACCGAGTAGTCTCATCAGCAGAGCACTAATTGTGGCCATTTATTATAGTCACTTATCTGATAGTAGCTTCTTTATCTGTGATAGTTTTACAGGGATAAAATCCACCAGGCATTCGCACCAGTGTATAAACATGTTACCTTGTGGCAGAGTGTCTGTTACTTACTGTCAACACTTGCCAGCAAAAAAAAAAAAAAAGCCTATCTCGAGCTCATATGAAGTAATGATGAGTTTAATATGCTCCAGTGAAAGCTGCAGAATAAACAAGGCATCACAAGTGTTTGCCTTGTCTGGCCTCTTAAACAAATAAAGGTGACTGAGGAGTACAAACAACACCGGGTCGGGGCTTATCGGCGATGGTGGCAGGGCTGCTAATGCAGGCTCCCCTGGCAGGCTGGTGTAAATGCCAGGCAACGAGGGGGAAGAAGGACCACACAACCACGCTTGGTGCTTTCAGATCAAGGGAGGAAAATCAATCTAAAGAGTGCTCATAAGGGAGAAAAAAAGAAAAAATATTGTTATTATTTTATTGCTGTATTTGGATCAGCCAGAATAAACTAATTTTGTGTATAATCACAATCAGGTGATCAACAAAACTTGAGGGACTGATGGACAAAAACTGAGACGGACACTTCAATCTGTGAGTAGAGTCTTTGTTAAGGAATCATCGCTGTTAAGGGAGGCACTTAAGACCATCCATCCCCTGGCTGACAATAAATAAGCCAGCACTTGCTTGGCTTCAGTGTTGATCTTACGATAAGTGATGGAAACACATCCCATTTGTCATAATGAAATATCGGGGACAAGCAGAGTTAGCTACCTAAGACAACTGTTTTTAATGTCAAACACTGCATGAAATCACCAGAAAGGGAAAATACAGTTACAGATTGAATGTTTTGTAGAGGATCTTAATTTAGTAATTGATCACAGCACATAAGAGCAGCTCCATGCAGACATACCTTACACAGAAATTGCAAAAACTTGTATGGTCAACAAAGGTGTTTGGCAAACATTGATATCATTCCTTGACCTCACAGGAGGGGGTACTGATGTTCAGCTTTGCAGAGTCAGCTTGCCATGTTCTCCACAAAATACCACGTGTAGAATGTAATTGCTTGCGACAAATGTGAATTTTTCATGCAGAACTGCCTTTCCTGTAACTCAGGCCATCAGGATGGGAGCTTCCTGCTTTGGTTTAGCTGGAAAATGTGAGGCAATTGCAGCTTCATCATCTCTCGCGGCGAACAACGGACCAACTTGAAAGCTTTCTTGTCTGTTTTCAGCATGCTTATTTCCAGTGCTGCAAACAAACAGCTGGATTGTTGGGTGACAGCATGGCTTTCATTTGCAGCTAGAAGATCATGTAATCTGGAAACCGTTTGAAGGGATAATTTAATTTTGACTTGCTTTGGTACTGTAAACAAAGTGACCCAGGACCAGATGAAACACACTGGCAGCGCAGTCCACCTGTTGGCTAAATCCCTCTAAAAATAGCCGAATGCACGGCAGATGTGGGAGAGCACTCACAGCCGGGGGGGTGATGGCAAGGCTGTGTCAGCGGGAGGGATGGCATGGCTCAGGGTGGTTATCCAGCCTCCCTTAGTACCAGCTGCCTCCCATACTGCTGCACAGCTCATTTTGAATTAGGCTCATGGTCATTTTGTGTAGTTGCTGGTGGCTGGAGTCTTGTTTTACCCCAGCATTTGACATCTATGTGATCTACCAGCCAGTTCTCCCAGCGGTTTACGGGCATGTATTTTGTTTTGCAGCTGGGGCGAGCCAGGAACGCATATCCTCTTGGGTGCTGAGCTCCCGCACATGGCGTTTTCTCACCCAGCCGGAGGGAGGTGGCAGCAGGGTGGTCACATTGCCAGTCTTGGGGTGTAAGCCATCCTCCTGTGCAGGGACACGTGCCAGGTCCGAGTCTGCATCAAGCAGAGATCCTTGCTCAAGGAGGGCAGGCGGTGAGAAGAGAGAGGGTCAGATTGCCAGCTGCAGTCGAGGGAGCTGTGTATCAGTGGAAAACGTGGCCCAGTTTTTCTAGCCAGGAGCTCAGTAGATCCAGCCCGGGATATGAAAGTCAACCTAATTTCTTTGCACAGGCAATCAAAACTCAGTGGTTAAAACTAATTACCAGTACTGTTGATGGTGCGTGAACCAGAGGAGAGCTGGCTACTTTTCCCAGGGCTGTATAGTTTCTATGCTGCTAGCAGAGTAGAAAATACAAAAACAAGGTATTATTTTTGTCAGTAAATGAAACATATCTGACTCAAATTTCCTGCAGAAGACAGCAGATCCATTGAGTAAAAGTGTGTCATTTTTACAGTCATTTCTCTGAGCACAACCACATTTAAGAAAGCCACAAACCTGAATGGCAATATGATTTCACATTTAAAAAAGAGATTTAGCGTGTTACAGTACATTTTCCCTGGGCTGCAGGGGAACTGTTTCTTGCTTAGCTGTGAGTTCATAAATTATCAGGTCGAGTTCATGCACTATCGTGTTTCAGGACAGAGCTGTTTTACAAATAATGCTATGCGGTGGTTCTCTTTCATTGGGAAAGCCTTCAAATATGAGAGATTGATATTGCAGGGAAAGAATACAGAGGGGTGGGCAACTGATTCTGATAGAGTTAAAAATCTGTTACCACTTCAGCGGCTGTTGCTTAATCTCCTGTTTTCAGAGCTGATAACACGATCATAAAGTTCACTCCTGGCTGAATGCTGGCACAGGAGTTTCTCAATCCAGAAGTGAATTCCAGATACGAACATTAGTGCCGCTATTAATAAAACCTCCTCCTTTCCAATGACAGAAGTGCAAATAAATGCAAAATTTGATTTGTGATAAGAGCTGCTGGCTTTGTAAAAACAACTTTGCAAAGACAGAAATATAAAATATTAATTATGATGGGACAGAAATATGCCTTTTGCACTCAAACTTTTACAATGCTTTAACAAGAGGCTTTGAAGCAAAATCAGAGATTACCTTTAGTTTTTTACTACTCTGTGATCAGCACTACTATCGCAAGCAGACAGCAAGGAGATGCATGGATCTAACCTGCAGCCTGTTGCCATCAATGGGCTTCACATATAGCCTGGCTCCATCACCTGCCTTGGCGAAGGGCTGTTGTGTGACAATGTCTGTCGTAGCAGTGGCAGTGAGCTGGGCTGGGATGCTTTGAAGGGAATATGTCTTTTTCCTCCAGAAGGGGCTATGCTTAGGACCAGAAGAACCGAAATTGCTTCTCTGTGCAACCCTGGAAGAATGGGGAGGAAGCTTCAGTTTTAAGGTCCAGGAAGCTGTTGTCTCTGCTGCTGAGGTAGGAGATTGTTATTTAGAAGATCTGATTTCTAACCCCAGCTCTGTAACAAACTGTTTTTCGTAAACCTTTCCGTATTCTGCATTTCAGCTCCTGATGTGAAAAAATAGGTGTCGTGACTTTTTGTTAAGCAGTTTGTGAATCTCAGAGGGGAGAAAAACATTCGTCTAAGTGCAATGTAAACAGCCCAATCTGAACAGCTCTGAGACCTGCGTTAGTGATTACAGTGTCTCTCCCAGTGGTCCTTCGCTCTTAAAACCTGACACTGCAGCTGTGAAGGCGCTACAGGGATTTCACAGTTGTATCAGACACTGTTTGCAATGAACTGTTTGAAAATGCTTAATGAAGACCACGTAAAGCTGTCACAAGGTCTTAGTGAGGGAAAATGTTGTTAAGATTAATACCATTGTTCAATTACTTTTTTTCCTCCAGAAACGTAGCTTAATTATAAACATTTTTTTTTAGCTTTTTAATAATTGTGTAATTTCATTTCATAAGAACAACTTTTCCTCAGTTACTTCTTGAATTCTTAATGTAAAATCTCTCTTTGGGCAGGTAGCTATCAGTATCTATTCTCACTTGATATTCTCGCTCCCCTTCTCCCCTCCCATCACCAGCCGGAACTTACAAAACCAGCTTCCTTAAGAGTATTTTGAGGCTTTCACTGCCTGCCAAAAATCAGGAAGTATAAAACACACAGGAAAACTTTTTTAAAATTATTATTTTTAATTTTTTTTACAGCAATGTATCTGAGGAAATTGGGAAGAGGCTGGGGCCACAGTCACGACAACATTGATGCCTGTGAACAGTCTGACTGACTCGTGTGTGTGATGATCGTATGTGATGGGATGCAGGTGACCACATATGAATTTTTGGGACCACAAACAGGTGAGGCACACCACACAGGGAAACTGCTTCTCAGCTGGGCCATTCTAACATTGCACCAGCGTGACGGTGGGAGGGACTTGAACTCAGGTAAAATAATTAATGCTGTGAAGAGTCAAGCCCGCTGCTTGAAGGCCATTGTAATGTTTAGGCACAGAGGATGGATTACAGATTTTTTCAGCCTGAATTCCATCCCAAAAATCTGCTTAATCCCCTTTTTAATACTTGTGTGAGTGCCAGAAAAGTCTTTTATTAGCTTCAGCAACAGCAGCCGGTTAGTTAGATGCTATCAGCTACTTCTTCATGCAGTTGTCCTTTGCATGCTGATAAACACCACACAAGACAGGGGTGAGAAACCTTAAGCCAGAAGCTTATCCTGTGTATAATAGGATGCACCTTGAAACAATTTTGATGTCTCCATTGAAATCAGCTTAGGTTAAGCCTACATAAATAGTGTCAAAGGGGAACACACCCAGAACGCTCTGGGAGATCATGATAAACATGCCTGATGTTTTGCAGCTGTGCTCATCATCTGTGCATTTCACAATAAAATTTTACAAAGCATCCAGACACCCAGCTGGTTGTATTCACTGCAAAATGGCTTTCTCCATGATGGCATTTTGTTCTGAATCAGTTGTCCTGTGCTATTCCCTCTCTCACCTTCAGTCCCCATTGCTTATGTTTTACTAGGTGCAGCAAATCATATTTTTTTAGATGCGTTAAGCTTCAGGACTGAATTGTACTTGTTTGAAAGTGAGGAAAAAAAACACTTTCCTGAATAGAAAGGAGGTCCAATTTACAGTTAATTGCATTAAAGAACACGCAATTTCCAAGTATTTCTGAATTAGTATTTGCCTATGACTGTTATTTCCCTCTGAACTGACTAAGCCTTGATTCTGAAATTTTTATATATACAGTGAAGTCTAAATATGTGGAGCGATCGTGCTGCTTCTCCTGTCCCTCTGAGATCTCCGATAACCAAAAGCTGAGCACAGCTATCTGCAGGATTGGGGTCTCCTTTTGTAAAAGCCCATAAAGGAAGCGCAGCTAAAAGGACTCACACCTGAATCTCCTCTCACTGATAGTATATCACCGGCATAATTCCCTCGATGAAAGTGGAATTTCTCCTGATTTACACCAAGAGCATTAACGAGAGAGGGCTCAGGTCTTAAGTGCCGGGGTTTAGCCGTATTTCTTCTGTCTTCATTCCTTCCCCAACGATTCCCAGGAAATCTCACTTTGGGGAGATAAGTGCCTCCAAGAATGTTGAAATTAATTTCAGAGCAGCCTGAAATGGCTGCACAGACAAACCAGCCAGAGGAAATGCCCCAAACAGAGGGATTTATTGCACTATCGTTTGCCAAGCTGCAAGGTCTTAATCTTTCCTGATGACATTATTACGAAGCAGCCAAAGCAGAGACATGCCTGAGAGACCGCCGGCCCACTGCTGCACGGCTTTCCTTGAGACCTGCTAATCCTCGATGTGACTTGAGTGGGACTAACCGAAACGTCCCGCAGGTCACCCTGCTCCTGCAAGATGGGGAGAGAGTTTTGGAGGAAGCAGTGTGTGCCTCCTGATGTACAAACCATGCCAGCGTCCCGTCACCACAGGGCATCGTGGCCTCTGTTTTGGGGGTTGCCAATGCATGGCCCCACCAGTGGCTTTCTCGGCTCTTGGATTGGGGGGAGATGGCAAACCTTGGAGTACAGAGAGCAGCTCCCCAGCATCCAGGCCATGAAATAACCACAGAAAATAGAAAGGTTTCTAGTTCACAATGCAGCCAGAGACAGGAAAGGAGAGAAAGCAGAGGAGAAATGGGTTTTTTGTCACCCCATTGGGCACAGTCCTGTCTTCTACAGTATTTTCTGTTTCTTTGTGTTTCAAGGGAAAGAAATAGTACTTGATAACCGGTAATATTAAAAGCCCTAAAGGGCCTGTTTCTTGGCAAACCGTGCACTGCACCTTTGCCTTTTAGAAGCAGAATTAAACACGTAATGACCCTCCCTCCCAACTTTCAGGATTACAATAGTTTTCTCCGATTTCATCCCAATTACTTGGCTTGTAGGCTGGATCTGGGTTGGTCTGGAGAGTCCCATCTTCTCCTGAGGTTAGATGTCAGCGTTGAGTCTGAGACACATTTCAGACAGTTTGCGTCATTGTGTAAACAGTGATAACAATATTTAATGATGATAAATCTGAATTTCACCACAAAACTATAAAACAACCGAGAGAATGAATTATGCAATTTACAGCTAGCAAAAAGGCAGCCAAACGGAAAAGCAAAGGATATGTGCAGCAGAGAGACAAATTTAGTGGTCTGAGACTATAGTGTCATTTGTTTTTGTGTTTAGTAGCACTTAGCAGTCATGGTGCATAAATAATCTTTATTGCGGTGGAACCCGGGAACGCTGCTGGCAATTATTTGTCACCATGTAGGACGGCTGCTTCGTGCGTCACAGCAAGGTGTATCTTGGGTCTGGAGGGTTCATCTCAGGCTCCTCGGTCCCCCAGTGCTCAAGGGCTGATGCTGGGTGACACCATGCTTCTACCCCCTCCCGGGACGTGTGAAAATGCTGGTGGCTCATTGAAGCCACTTTCTGTTCCAGCCTAATGAAATTCTGCTGTTCTCACTAACTTAATTACCCAAATGAATTGTAAGTGTACAGTCTTAAGGATTCAACAATGGCGAGAAAGAAAAGGAACAATAAAAAAAATCACATAGAGGGGAACTACAAAAACTCAAACATTTCTATCTTATTTTTGGTTCATTTGTTTATTTTTAGTATAGGAAGACCAAAAAGAGGAAGAAAAAATAAGGAACAGCATCTGTAAGCTATATTCCTTCCCTTTTTCATCCTTCAATGCCCTTCCACTATTTTCCTTCTATTTCTTTTTATTATAACATGACCAAAATCCTTTTAGAAATGTACTGTTTTTCACACTTGCCTTTACTTTTCCAGTGAAAGCCTTGAGACACAGAAAGTCAATATTCTGCAAAAGTTTCCCAGAATGTCCATCCTGAGAACAGCAAAACCAGTTTTCTTTTTGAAAACCGAACCGAATTTGGTTTTCTACGTTGGGAAAAAATCAAGAAAGCTCAAGTGCAGTGGTGGTTTTACAGAATCAAAAATTAATATCAGCATCAGTGCTCATTTGTGGGCACTGTGTGATGGCACGTTGATATAATATGTGTGATATTGCATACTATAAAAAAAATGGTGTGTGCAAGAATTCAGCACCTCGGCCTGCTATAATAATGAATAAAGCGAGGGAGAGAGGTCAACTTTGTACCCCTTTTTCCTCACCCCACTCTTGGTGGGACTGGGATACCTCATGGGGATGTCAGGGGCCAGCCTGGCTGTTCCCCTGCCGAGGGTGGCACGACCATGGTGGCTGTGACCACAGTGGCAGGATGAGGAGGGCTCACTCATGCTCTGGAGTGGATGGGTGCTTTGGAGGATGACTTTTTAGGGCAGGTCTTTCTTTTATCCCAAAATCCCCTGCTTAGGACAGAGGCGCTTCTGTACAAAATTTGGCACAGCTCTGGCCCATCTCTGCAAGGGCTGCTTGCCTCCAGCCTGTAAAACAGCAATAGTTTGCAGATAATACTTACCTACCTCTGGACTGCTGTGAAAATCGGTAGCTTCTGTCCTTAAGTCCACTGTGAACCACTCTAAGTAGAAAGTGTCCGAGCTTCCTCCAACCAACAGTGAAAGAAAAAAAAAATCAATATACCAGAGTGAGGAAATGCCAGATTGCTTAAGGTCTCCGTTCTTCTGGCTTCTAAGAGGATACTGTAAATTACAGGGTAAACAACTTTTGAAATGACATTAAAAAAGTGATGTGTCACTTGCCAGTGTCCCTTTAACTATGAAAAATCACAGCAACATAGGAAAAAATGTAAATTTACCATCAGGCAGATCTTCCCCCACAGCATAATACAGAATTTGATGAATAGAATGAATGAAACAACAGAGGATCCAAGCATTACACAACGGCTATAATTGTGCTAACCAGCTGTAGTCATCTGCTGCTTCCAAAAAAAGTTCAGAGCATTTTGACAGTGTCGCCTGTGCGGACTGGAAGGCTGCAGCAAAAATGTATTTCCATTTATTTTTCAAAAAAAAGAGGATCTATTCCTCAGTGTCAGATTTTGCTTGGAAGGTGCCAAGACAGCAGAGAGTGGACAACAAGATTACTTACAAAGTCCAGGGAAAGAAAAAGAAAGGAAAAAAAAAAAAGAAAGAAGCAGTATCTCTTCCAGGGAAAGAAGATTTTAGATGGGAATATGCTGCTGGATCCAGTTGCAGCAGAGACCAGCCTAATCCCGTGCCTTCTCCTGAGAGCAATGGGAGCACTGTGCCCATCCAGGTCCCAGGAATACCCGAACTGGAGGCTTTTCGTCCCAGGGAAAGGTGCTTTTTTTGGCACAGAGGCTGACACCGGACTGCTATTTTGAAAGTGTTACGGTGTGGCTGACTTGGCTGCGTGAGGCAAAGCTTGGGAATTAGGCATCGCAAAGCCCAGCTTTTAGGCATCTGTAGACAACATGTGGCTAAAGCTGGGGCCGCGTAGCAGCTGGGCCACCTAACGCAGCTAATGGGAAAGGCCAAGGAGAGAGACAGTGGTCCCAGCCTTGCCCTCTTGGGACCAATGCCGCTCTACTGAGGGACCCCCCAAGCCAACACGGAGACTGGGAGCTTACCGCAGGGGGGTCTCTGCCACACAAATTAGCCCTGAGGACACAGGCCCATGGCCACTGCTTCTGGGGTCATCACTTTGCTTGTAACGTTACCCAGAGCTATGCTTTGAGGCTTTTTCCATGCTGGAGTCTGGTTGAATAGGGGAAGGAGGGAGGATGCAGTGTATTAGGAGGATGCTGTAGCTCCACAGGCATGGGAATGCAGAGGAATCCTCTTCAGAAAAACTCACCATTAGTATGATTTCAAATGGGCTGTTTTTTAATAAATGCCTTTTTTTTGATACCTTCACGAGCCATGGAGCTCTAGGAATGCTTTGGTGTGCATGGTGTGCAGGTCAGATTCATTTAATTTGGAGGTGAGATAGGCTGTTTTATCCAGCTTTTCGTACTTGGTTTTGTTGTTGGTCACAGATCATTTACTGAACCTGTTTTAAGTGGAATGGAGGGTGGTTTTTTTTTAAGCCAAGAGGGTTGGTTCTGGCTTGTTACAAAACAGCAGCTTTTAACAGGATCCAAATCTATCTTCAGCTTTTCTGGGTAACTCTAAATGAGTACTTTAACTTGGGGATTTCTGTGCCGAGGAAGAAGGGAAGTTAACAACTCAGCACAGCACAGAAGAAGAACTGGCATGTGAGTGTTTCTGATGTCCCGTGTCTCCCTTTCCGTACTTGCACAACAAAAAGTGGAGCTGGTGTACGTTGCCCTGCACTTTATGAACTGTAAGCCTCTTGTCCTTCCTCAGGTTTCAGCTCAGGTGCTGCACGACCTTATTGCCAGAGACAGTGGGGATGGCACCTCAGGTCAGTAGATGTCCTGCTTAAGGGAGAAAAGCCTTTTATTTAGGGTAGAAAAGCTTGAAAGAGTTTAGGGATTGCCCATTTCCTTAACACAAATAATTTCAGGGAAACTGTTCAGCCTAATCATGTGAGTTAAGATGAATTAAGGGGGCAGATATTATATGCAACTAAATTAAAAGGTTTTGAAAAGGCTGTTGCAAATGCAAATTAGAGGGGGGGAGAGGAGGAAGAAAGAAAAAAGGATGGAGCAAAGGCACAGATGGTACCCTGAAATACAGCCTCAGAAAAATGCTGCTGGTGGTAGTCCTGCTTCAAATGGGAAGTCAGACTAGATGACCTCTAGAGGTCCCTTCTAACCAAAATTTCTATGATTCTGTGAGTCATATACATTTCCTTATTATTTCTTCTTGTCATTTTACTTGTTAGGTTTCCTAGGGAAAGCCTAGAATTTAAAACTTTGGTCTCTTACACCAGAATATTTGAGCAGTGGCTTCTGTCACTGGGTTAGGCTGTAGGCAAGCATTCAGCTTCTGCTGCTAGTGTCAGAAAGGAACCAGCTAAATCAAAAGAATTCTCTTTTTCCACCATCAGGCAAAACACCAGGTCTCAGGACTCTCTCAAATTCACTTTGTATTTATCACGGTATTGCCATGCAGAAGTAAGGTGTGGTGGGTGTTCCAGTTAAGCTTATTATATGATGGTGTCGAGCCTCTCTGAGCAAGGGTTGGGAGCGGAGGTGGGAAAGGAGAGGGTGCAGGCTGGGCAGCTGAATCACATGGCGTTGTTTCAGCTCTTGGGCTGGATGGTGGAGGTCATTTGACAAGCAGACCGCTGAACAGAAAACAGTAAAGAAAAATAACTCAGTCCACTTTGAAATATTCATACCTACAGCACAGGAAACAAAAAGGATTTGGTCATCCAGTTGTTTGCAAACAACGGTCAGTATTGGAGCAATAGCAAATCACTCTCCCAGTATTCATTTTCAAATCATATTTGGACTGGGACAGCTCTAACGCAGCTAGGAGAGATCCAGGCAGAGCAGGTCAGCTGGAGTTATCTCCATCTGGAGTTCCCACCAGCATTCCCAATAATCCCCCTCCTCATCCAGTCACTGAGATGAAGGCTCGAATATTGCTAGCTGTGAGAAAACGTGTGGGCCACAGGAAAAGCCTGCCCTACCAGTTCCTACATCTCACTGCCCAACTCAGCAGTAAATTATTCAATTTACTGTCTAACCTGCAATTTAAAAAGATCAGAAAACTTCAGCCTTGACCTCAGTTGACTGTGACGAGATGCTGGGTACCCTCTTCTGTGCCAGCTCCTGCTGCCGTTACAGCGGTTTGCGAGCACTCACCACCTATCAGCACAGTGGCTTTCAACTGCATCGTGCTCTTCCCCTTGCATATGTTCTTAGTCAACTCAGATACACTTATAAGAGAGAAGCTGGTGCAAAGCAAGGCTCTGGCCTCGTTGGAAGCACGCAGCAGGCTGGGAGCACGGCTGTGGCACCCGTCAGGGATCTTGGATCCCTCTGGATGGGGCCAGGGCTGCATTTATTTTAGCTGCTTTGGTTACTTGCAGAGGCTCAGATCAAGCCTCGGCCCCAGCATTCGCTCTCTGGAATTTGAATGGTTTATCTCACGTCCCAGCAGGGTCTGAAGCAGCGTGCTGCACCAAGCCCCTGCTTATCGCGGCTCTGACATGGCTTCTCTAAGCAAATGTTTAGCCCTACTTGACTCGGGATGAGTGCTGTATTGATTATTAACTTTAAACAAACATCTGGTTTTCATTACGAATGGTAGCAGACCAGAGAGGGGTGCTGTACTGGGCGGTGCGGTCACTTAACAACCATCAGGGCTGGCTATAAAGAAAATTTAACATATCCTGTAATTACAGTCTGCACAGCACAGGGGGATTTGGGATCTGCAGATCTGATTTCAGAACAGAAGAAAATGTTTATTGTATCTGCTACGCACATTTATTTACTCAGTAGTAGCAAGGCTTTTGAAATATTGCCTGTGCAAGAGCTTACTCCTTGCTTACGAGAAGGACTTTCTTGTTTAAGCCAGGAAACCTGAGCGAGGCTCACGGTCAGGATGGCCTGCTTAATGCTTTTACAGGCTTCGGGATTTCAGGGTTTGTCGAGTACACGAATCTGCTCTGAAATATAAATAACATCTTCCCCCTTGCCCTGCCAGCTCCAGCAAGTCCCAGCGCCTCCGGCCACAAGCAAAAGCTGCACCTGGGGCAGCTCCACGGTGGCCCAGTGGGGTGCGAGGATGGGACACTGGGGATGTCGCCCCAAAAGATGGTGTCCCTGGCAGTCCCTGGTGTCTGGCCTGGGAAGGGGTTTCGAAGGCTGTCCAAGGGCAGGCCTCGGCACGCCCCTCTCTCCCCCCCAACGAACCCAAAAGGGTGAATTTGCACTCCACGGCCGCATCCATAACCCTGCACGCAGCACCAGTGCCCAGCTCCCAGGGAATTATCAGCCAAAGGGACGTTTTTGGGATGATGTAATGCTGAAACTTGAGCTCCAGCTGAAAGGACATGGTAGGTGGAGTTTCTATGGAGCCAGACAGAGCTGGGATCCTCTCTCTCTCTTTTTCTCTTTTTCTGGCTCATTCAGGCTGTCTCAATTAAAGCTCGGTCGAATTAATCTTGCACTCTTAATGTCAGTTGCTATTTTTCTAATTCACCTCCACACTCTTAAAGACTATTTCTCCAAACAAAACGGGTCTGTTCTTCAATTTCAGGCTGTCAATTTCATGGGCTGCTGATACATTTATTAGGTGTGTAATTTGCTATTTTTAGGAGGCTGCGGGGGAGCAGCACCATTTTTTTTTTCTTCTCTTTTGCATTTATAAACCTCTTACAGTTCCCTGTCCACTGAAAATATTTTTACTATTTAAAATGTAGTATCAAAGTCCGGGTATCTCGGTCCAAATTCCTCCCTGGCATAGCTCTACTGACCTCTATTTCACAAGGAGTGAATTTATTTTCTAGTGTTCTTTTTTTTTTTTTTTTTGGGAGACATGAACACTTCTTGGCCACGGCTGGATGCAGGAAAGCATCCAGCTGTATGGACCAATGATGTGATCAGAAATGGGCCTCAGCTTTAGGAAATATTTAAACCTTTTTACGGTTAAGCCTGTCCCTTAGCCCAACTATCTCTCATGAAATCAGAAATGCCCACACACCACACAGGGCACACAGTCAACATTTGCTGCCAGATTTTGCTCATTTCAAAGGAGCTGTGAAGAATTTGGCAACAATTTGAGGCCAAGTCTTCCACACTGTGGGGGGACTTATCTACATCCATGCAAGTCTTTTTTGCTTGTCTGGAGAAACTAAGAGATCAGAGGGGTGGTCATCACCCCTTGAAGGGACAACCCCTCTCCCTCTGTGCCAGGCATGGTCAGCCTGGGAGGTTTATCACCCACTGAGGCCAGGCCAGATGACAGAGGCACAAGGGGACTGCACTACAGCCGCACAGATAGAGCAGTGGCAATGTATATGTACAGGTGAAGAGGCCACCAGATCACTAGTCAGGTTAACCAGCAATGGTCAACCAGTGGAGGAGTGCTTAAATTATAGAGAGTGTAACCGGGAAAGAATGGTGGCATGGAAGAAGTAGGGGAGATGTTCGCACTTCCCTTGGCACATGTGTCATGCTTTCTGGGGTGGTAGAGGGACTTTGGATAGACTCCATATGTGGTTCCTCAGCGAAAGCAACCAGGGGTAGAAGATGCCTTCTGGCATCTCCTCAAGTCCATATGCTTTTTCCAGCTGCTTGGAGGGATATTCCACCTCTTGCCTCTCTCCAGAACATGGGAGCTCTGGAGTGACTGTCCTAACTGTGCACACTCATTGCTGCACACCTTCTGCCATTAACATTGTCAAAGATGCCTTGCAAAGAAGGGATGTGACTATGACATGTCTCAAACTTCTCCTCTGGTATTTGCAGCTCCTACTGGAGCAACACTGAACCCTTTGCTGAGTTATCATCTCTTGTCCTGTTGTCCCTGTTCTTTCCTCCCATGCCCTGGTGCACTGTGTACACCAAAAATACAATAAAGCAGTTCAAAGGGGCTCTATGTCTGGGAAGCGAAAGTGGCCATACACAAGCAGCTCTGAACTGAAGGTGGGTTGAGGGACTGGGATCAGGGTCTCATGGCACTAAGTCATGCTACCTACATTGCTGAGGGGCAGAGAGCACAGTGTCTACTGCCTTCATGGGCAGCAATAAATGATGCAGAAATAAACAATGTGGGAAAGCAGAGCTCTAGGGCCAGACCTCCAAGCATAATTAGACACTTAATTTCCTTGTGGGCCTCCCACTGATTTCAGTGGGAGGTTAAATGTCGAAGCACCTAAATGCCTTTGGAGATCTGGCCCATCACCTTCTCATTATAAAATGCAAGAGATAAGCTCGCCTGTGCTGTCCACATGCCAGATGCAGTTGGACCTATTTACTCTCTCCTGTGTATCTGTGCACTGGAATTTCTCTGGGGTCTAATTCTTGGCATATCCCCGCAGCATGCTGGTCTGGTCTGGGCATGTTTGGGTTGGTTTGCATTGTACTGCTGCTACCAAGGGCTGCTTCAGAAAGTATCTTGGGACTGCCACACATCTGGGCAGCTGTGCCGCAGGGTCAGGCTGGAAATCTCCACTGAACGTGTGGCAACGTCTGTGGGGCAACGAGTCAGAGTCCAGCCAAACACCAAAAAGGTGGGGGTCAGGATTTAAATGGAAATGCATAAATGATGGCAGTTGTTCTAGAAATGTGTCTGAAAAGTCTCTTTGTGAGGATGAGGCGGGAAACTGAATGCGTGGGATGGCAGGAGCTAAACCCCTTCCTCCGCATGGCTCCCTTTCCAAATAAACACACCGAGTTAATTAACAGCTGCTATCTCCGCGGATTTGCTAGGTATGCTCCGCCGCGCTTCTGCTGCCTCCTCTGTGGTCTTCCAGCCCGCCCGGCCCAACAAATTAAGCAGCGCAACTCCTCCATGGAGGCTCGCCCAGAGCTTGTTACAGCTAATCGAGTGGTAAGTGATGGACACCCCAGATAGTCTGCTGATCTGTGCAGACAATTTATCTTCATCAGGAGGAGCAGGTGGTCCCGACCTGTCCTTCCTGGGGCTGCAGGAGAGCGCCCACCACCGCTGCTTGGTGGGAGGCCTGATCAGGAGGCCAGGAGCAGCCCTGGCTGGTGGTAGTGGGGGACGTGGAGGGTCAACCACCCAGGCCAGCGAGGCAATGAGCGTGCCAGACCTCAGGTTGAACAGCAAAGATGCTGCTCTTGTCGGTCCCCCTGCATCCCGCTCTGTCAGTGCTGGGTTTGCAGATGCTCATCCCTGTGGTCAAGCTCTTTGAGAGCTTGCAGATGAAGTTGCTGGAGGATGGTTGGGTGTTCAGGATGGCTGCTGGTAATGCTGGGTGCTTCCTCCAGCCTGGAGGTGATGCACTCTCACTGGGGGCAAAATGTGGCACCGTGAGCCAGCTCACGGTGACAAGGGGCATCAGCACTGTGGGAAAAAAAAAAGAGCAAATTGGAAAAAAACTATTTTATTAAAGACTCTTTCACAATGCATGCAGGTACTTGTTTTGTATAAACAAACATACTAAAAGGCAACTATTAAAGTTACCAAGTCAAACACTAAGAAGGTGGCAAACCTTAGTGTCCGTGTTGCTCTTCCTTACTTCTAAATGAAAAGCAAAAGACATACTTAGTGGAAAATTTAGATAAAAATGTTGAAACTTCTCGACCAACAATTGCTGTTTTTCAAACTGTCTGTGCTGACTCCCCTGGTTTCATGTTGTCAAAGGGGCTTTTATTTTACTTATAGACTTGGAAGCAGATGCAAATCTTAAACATCTTCTATTCTATTGTAGCAAGAGGTTTCCATTCACTGTTGCCAACAGTTGAACTTAGGGATGCCATGGTACTTTCTGAATCCTGTCCATCCTTATAAGCAGCATCCAATCAAATCAGTTATTTGCTGGATGACATTTATTTTTGGTAAGATTTTTTTCATGTGAAAATTTGTACTGGTAAATAGTGCAGGGTAAAAATTTTTATACACTTTTTTTTTTCTGCTAGTGAACAGGTATTTAAGATAAACACAAAATTGCTGTAAAGGGAAATCATAGAATTACAGAATCATAGAATGCTTTGGGTTGGAAAGGACCTAAAAGATCATCTAGTTCTTACTCCTTCCACTAGATGAAGTTCCTCAACCTGCTGGTCAGACTTCTTTTGATGCAGCCCAGGATCCAGTTGGCTTTCTGGGCTTCAAGCGCACATTGCTGGCTTGTGTTGAGCTCCTCATCAACCAACACCCTCAAGTCCTTCTCCTCAGGGCTGCTCTCAGTCCACTCTCTAGCCAGCCTGTATTTGTGCTTGGGATTGCCCCAATTAATTGTTGTAGTTAAAATAAGTCTGAAAACACTGAAATATTTAATATTGACATTTTAAAGACAGTCTTTCAATAGCATTATTCAAAACCAATGTTTCCTTCAGATTCACTTTAGTTTTCTTGAAACTTATTGAGAATTACATTAAAAGCTCAAGAAGGAACCAAAATACAGCCTTCAGGTCAAACATTTTTCCTCCCATTTTTCAGTTTTGCAGAAAAAAACCTCAGCCAAAAACCAACACATATTTCAGGTCCACTTCAAGCAGTCCTTCCCCCTTCTGCTCCTCTCTCATCCTTTAGTACTGTCATTGAGCTGAAAAGTCAGTTCTTAGCTTCTTTCTGAGCAAACACCACCTTTCAGTTATTCTCCAGCTAGAACCATCAGCCACAAATATCTCAGCCTGACTAATTTTTGTTTTGGCATTTCATGACCAAGGCAGAGGGGAATGACCCCTCTGCAGCTCAGCACCCACAGTGGGTCCCCTTTCTCCTTCCCATGCTTTGCCCGCTGCTCCTGAGGCTGCTCTGGGATTTCGAAGGTGCGATGGTGGGAAGATATGAGTGCCACAGGTATGTCTTTACATGCTGCAAAGTTTTAGAGCGTGACTCGCTACTTTCTAAGAACAGTGTGGACATAATTACATGGTAGAGTGAGCAAGTGTTTTTGCAACTTCCCTGCCTGCCTTCAGCATGCACAGATGAGGGGAAGTGGCTGGTGGTGAGCCATATATAGGATCTTTAGAGAAGTAGGGAGATATCAGTGGTGTAGTGACACACGTGTTAATCATGCAGAAGTGCTCTGTCCCCACTGATGGGGCTAATCACACTGTAAATGAGAGTCCTTGCAGGACAGGGTGCTAGCAAGGCAGATTAATTCCTCAGCTCCTGTGTCCTAATCCCAGAGCCCCTGCTGAGGGTACAGTGGTATTTCCTTAGAGGGATGCACCTGCTGGAGGATACTTTCAATTGAAAAGGTCCTTTTCCAGACCAACTCTGCACCAGATTTTTTATTTTTTTTTTTAAACATGGTTGGAAGGCTGTTTTTCTCGTGAGCTTGACATACGGGGCTTGTCCTTCTCACCCCAATGGAAGAGGGGATCTTGGGTGGGTAAGCCATCTCTGAGGGCTTGGCATGCTGCTGGAAGTTGACTGGTGAGGTCTTACCCCCACTGATGGCTACAGGTGCTTTGGAGACTGGGCACAGGGTGTGCGGTGGTATCGGTGCTTGGGGGCGGGGGTGCATGACCCCCGGCATTGCCTGCCACTGGAGGGCAACTCCCCACACGCCGCCATGCAGCTGTGCACACAGCGAAGCCAGAGGTATGCGCTGAATCACCCATGATTAGTAGTTTATAAACCACAGAGACCACGGCAGTCTGATCTCTCTTTATTGTGTACGGCTCCTTGGGAACCGAATGTCCTACTTTTTTATACAGTTTACTCCAGACAAAGGTCCCTTCCCTTTTTTCTAATCTCTCCTTGCTTTTCCTTCCCAAGGCTGGCATATCAATAATTCATCTCCCTTGTATCCAGGAGGTTTCTAAACAACAGGAAACTTCAGGGATGGAACAGAAACATAAAACATTCCTGCAGCCGTTTGCCTTCTGCATGTTAAGAGAGACAGTGTTGTACTGACTGGCTTGGGGGGTTTTTGCTGAGCATCCTGGTTGAGCACAGCTGTGGTAAAATCTTATGACAACACACATTTTTTTTTTACTTATTGGGTAATAGGGCTGGAGCTGGGCTTCAGGTGCCATGTCTTGTATGGGAGATACATTTGTGGGAGTTGGCAGCAACTGCTAATGCTGAATTGGGATGAAGTTAGCAAAAAATCTGCTGAGGGTAGTTGCAGAACCCAGGAGTCACGGGCATCCTCCAGGTCTGTCTTTAGATGAGCAGAAAAAGTCACCTTTCTGCCTTGGTCTTTGTTAGCACCTTCTTATTTGCCAGTTAGTGATACATAGTATATCCCTTCATGCAACTACTTTCTACCCTCTGGGCATTTATGTCCTCTCTTTCTGCTTCAGGACATAAATTTTCTGCCATTGCTGTTGTCTCCAGTTGCTCACAGGATGGATGTGGCCGACTTTCTAAGTACAACTAGAAGTAAGGAGGGTAGCACAATGCTTTTCTCAGGAAGAAGATGGGAGCTAAGATGCACCAGGAGAATTCAGAGCCACCATCTCGCCTGCCCTGGTGGATTGTGTACTGAGCAAGAGCCTGAGATCAGGGCATAGCCCCACCTCTGCCGTAATCGATTTTGCAAGGCTTCTGACATTTCTGTGCCTCTCTTACCCCTCTTTCTCTGCTCTGCTTTGTCTCTGGATGTGAGGCAGTGGGCTGATTTCCCCTGGGAGCTGCCTGATGCTCAGCTGTGTTTGATGGTCTCTGAAGGTACGCTCATAATGAGCCCAAGCTTTCCTGGCCTGGCTGTGCCTCCTTGCCGGCAGGTCTGTCACTATCTTACAAGCAATACAGCAATTCATCCATACCCAGACCTGACTTTACACCTCAGCAATTGCAAATCCTCTTTTTATTTTAAAAAGATAAAAACAATTCCTTCTCTCATACCTTTAGTGGATATAGACTTTCATGGCTGGATTATTTCTCATTCTAAGAAATAGGATCACATTGACATTCCCTGTCACCTTCTTATCCCTTGCTGAATTCAATTCAAAACCACTTTCCTGCCTTGTAAAACCCCTCAGGACTTTGTTTCACCTTCCCTCATTTCCTCCCAGCGGGCTCCTCTCCTTCTGGACCATATTTTTGTCCCTTCCTTGGGACAGTCCGTGCTGTTTCCCTTGTGCCTGCTCCCTCTCTCTGCTTGGAGCTGAACATCTTGTCCCTCTAAATCAAATCCTTCCTCAAAGCCTTCATTTTCTCCTCAGCTTACACTTGGCGGTCCATAAAACATTTTTTAACCTGTGTATTTAAGATCTTTTATTAACACACACACACACCCCCCTCCACACCCCCCATTTTATTAGCTTCCTGCATTTGCACAGTATCAGAAACACCAGCTTGTTGTGGTAGGGCGCACGCCAGTGAGATCAGATAAAGCTCTGTGAAGCTATTCCCTTAGTAAACCAATGGGACAGAGATTTATCATGGAGAAAATCCACTGTTAGGTTAACAGTAGGTACATTTTAAACTTGATATACATAAATGGTAGAAATGATCAACAGAATTAAAGAGCAGATACGAGTTAAAATGATAGCTGATTCATTAAAGTACAAAAACCCAGATGCAAGCAGAGATGCACTCTGCTTGAACGAGACGTGTTTGATCACTCTGCAAAGATCTCCAAGGACGGGCTGGGGTCCCTGCATCCCTGTGTGCACACACAACATACCTGAAGCGTAATAGCAGAAAGATTAGTAAAAACAAGTTCTGATTCTTTTTTAATTCCATTGAAAAAATGGTCATTTCAGCCAAACTTTAAAATCTTGCTTGTCAAAAACATCAAATAATCTGCCACGTTAGGAGAAAGGGTATGGGGGACTCATTTTTTTTTTTAATTTTTAATGTGCATGAGTGAACAGCTTACATATATCCTTGCACACCCACCCACCCACACGTATATAAATATAGACGTATGAAAATAAAATGAAACGTAGTTCAATCTCATAGCACATAATAATTAAGGGCCCAATTTAAATAAGCATTTCAGCATATGCTTACAATCTACCTGGCTTCAATGGGACGTGAGCACACACTTCATTTCCAGCACATGCTTCTATGCCCTTTCTGAACTGGGATTTTACCTGAATGAAAGCTAAAACATTGAACCTTTTTTTTTTTTTTATTTCCTTCCTTACAGAATAAATGTCCTTTTGTAACCAAGATAGGAGACTTTCAAGCTTTCCTATGCAGAAAGTATCTGTAAAAAAATCCCAACTACGAAGCAAGAGAAGCAATACTACACATTGTTCTGCTGGCAAATATTTTTATTTGATTTTAGTCCATTCATAGTGTGAAGCGGCGGTTACTCCACTGAAGATAAAGTAAGAGCGATTTGGATCGGAGCCATATTTTTGACTACAATAACTTTACTGGCTAGGGTCTAGTTTCTGTAATCACTAAAATTAACACATGACAGTATGAGTGCTGAGTTCAAAGCAGGAAACAATCTCAGATACAGCCACAAAAATTGCTCCAGTCCAATTACTGTAAAACAGATGAAGATAAAGTTAGTGTCCCAGTGAGTCATCCAGCCAAGATTCACGTTTCAAAACCCCGAGCTATTCCAGGGGTAGAAATGAGGACAAAGCTGTTTCAGAATAGCCATGAAAAATATGTGCAGAACATGGTCTGATCGTACAAATTTGCAGACTGTTCCCAGCAAAATGAAGCAAAACAAATGATCCTTAGTAATAAAGGGGCAAATATCTCCCTGGTGAAGAAAATAGAGTGAATTTGGCCTAGTGTGTTTTTCATTAGCTCTTTCCATTAAAGGAACATATTGTGCAATGAAGTTTGGCTTAATATTTAAGTTTTGATTAAATTAAATACGCTTTTACAATATTTAAGACCAGTAGAAAACATTTTTATGATTTGTTACAAATCCCTAGGGAAATATTTAAAAAGAAGACCAACAAGCAAACATGTTATTACCATATTTTCAACTTAGATTTTTTAGCGTTGTGTTGTGCATGAGAATCTGAAAGTAAAATTCA
>NW_010102979.1:22555-49609 GCF_000699245.1 Pterocles gutturalis
GGAATTGACTGGAAACCAAACTGAAAGTAGTTAGCTACATTTCAGTCTTCATGCTGACAGAACTGGGGAAAAGGGAGGAAAGAGGAGAAGAGGGGAGAAAAAGAGAATAAGGAAAAAGAAAAGACACTGCAGAGGGTGCAGGGAACGAAAAAAATACGTCAGCTAATATTTGAATAACCTCAATAGTTATTTGAAACAGGGTAATTTTATTTAAAAATACATATTCTTCTGTATTCAGCCATTGAATCACCATGACTGAACAGGCTCCTTCCTATTGTCTGATTTTTATTTATGCTAAGATCGATTTCTATCACTCTAGCAGGCAAACTGGTCATATATATAGTTCACTTCTACTTTTAGTTCCTTTACACTGATAGGGAGATAGTCTGAGCATACATGAAAATGAATCCCCAGTTTATTTTTATTTGTATTTTTAAACCGCCAGTATCAATGGAATAAAGAAATATTATTTGTGGACTGCAAATTGTTCCCATCATTTATCTTGCTCATAACAGAACTTTTCGTAGTTGCTTGTCTTCTTTCTCCAGGTTACCTGCTCCTGAACCTGCAGGCTGGGCTGCCAGTGCCTTTCTCTCCTTGTATTAGCAAGAACACGACCGGTGAAAGCATTTAGGTGATGGGAGAGCACATAGTTCCCTGCAGCCAAGTTGCCTCCTGTGGTACCTCCGCAGTTGATGGGCAGCAAAAGCTTCCCAAATGAAATATTTACTTTGTATTAGATTCTAGGGTGCTGCACAGAGCTAAGGTCACCACCTAATACCCAAAGAACTGAACTGTAATTTAGCCTTAGAAAAAATTGGCTTGTTCTGACTCAATCTAAAGAAGTCCAGACATGCAGCACTGCCCAAAGTGGGGTTATTCATGTATTTCAATTCTTATTTTACCTATCCTTTTGCCCTACACCCAGTCCCCTACAGGACCAGTGTTTTCAGTATTGCTTCATATAGGCTGTTTTGCATAATAATAATACGAAACAAAAATTGAGAGAAATCTGAAGCCCAGGAAAAGATTATTAGCCAGCATAATATATTTTTTTAGCAAGCCAAACTAGAAAAAGCAGGAGAAAATGGATACTGTCATATCCTGGAGGATGGATGGGAAAAAATGCTTTGTGCTTTGTTCCCAATTGGGGTTCGCTTGGTTCTGCGCCTATAGTGATATACTGTCTGTACCATATACATTTGTAATGTGCTTTGAGATCTCTCTAAGTGCAATCTTAGAGCCAAGTAACATGATTATTATTACGACTTGAGCTCCAGAGTGAAAACTGCAGACCACTTAATTCTGTTTTCTCTCAATCCAAGGAGATAAGAAGCTAAGCATCGTGACAGGGAACTTGCATTCGCAATAGGTGAAATAACTTTTTGTGTGACTGCTCTATTCAAGGAGTTAAAAGAGGGTAGGTGGCCATCCTGTGACGCAGTGTCAATGCAATTAGTGCTGCTTATGGTTGACTGGGACAGCAGAGGTGGGGAAATTGCGGCTTGTTAGTCCCAAATATATTATGGCCTCCTAATGAACTCCATTTTATAGCCAAACTCCTTTAAATTGTCTCTTCCTGTGATTAATTCACCTCTTTCTCCCCTTTCGGCAGGCTGTTGTTGATAGGGAGTGTCCAGTGTTGAATGAGTAAAAAGTACTAATGCATGTTCTTTCCAGGGAGAGATAACCCTTCTCTAAACATGATGAATGCATCTTTTATGGAGGAAGATACCCTGTGCGGCAAGGGTTTATGTATAAGCACTGGAAAGCACGCATTGCGGGGGGGTTGGTGGGATGACTTCTTGCAGCTCCTGGCTATTTACAGGGGCTTTGGGGTTTTTTTGTGGGCTGCTATTGGAGCCAAATTGGCCTTGCTGCAGAGGCCAGCCAGGCGGGAGGGGAGGGTCCCGCTCACCCCAGCTAGGTCTGGAGCTCCCTGCCATCAAGCTGGGGATGCTCAGCCAGTGGTTTGCTTTTCAGTGACTTTTTTTTTTTTGGCTTAGAGATTTAGGATGAGACAGGAGAAGTCATAGCTGGGACCTGAGTCTGTCATTCCCACTTCCCCTGCTCACCCCAAGCTGTGTTGCAGCTCCAAGTCCTGCAGGCTGGACTTGCCGCTTTTGATCAGAACTTGCTGAGGCAACGGTCTTGTCAATGCCCGTGGGAGCTGGGCTGGAGAAGGGACTGTGCAGGACCAGAAGCGTGGCCTAAGGGCTGTCTCCCCAGAAGAAGCTCTGCTCTGCTTGCCCTCCTGTTTACCCAGATGCTTTTGGCCAAGGGTAAGTAAGGGTTAAACAGAATTGCAGAGGGAAGGTGATGGTACTTGGTATTCTGCAGCACAGAGGTAAAAGGCCAAAAGATGTGTAAATACAGTGAGCTGACTAAAATTATGCACATATATTACCCATATATATATGTATATCTTTATGTGCATACCCTCATATCCCCACACCAACCAACAATATCACAACACTCGCAATTATGCATGCATCAGAGTTTTTTTCCAACTTGTCTCTGGAAAGAGAAGACAGCAGTAAAAGAAAGAGAAAAAAAAGTCTTCCCCAAGCTTATTATCAAATAAAATACTGTTTTATTTTCTGTCTAATAAGTACAAGAAGTTCCATAACTCCCCTGATTAGGCATATTATCCTTCTTCAGAAAGTCAGCATGATTTATGCAGAAAGTGATTTGGACATACTTTCCTCTGGCTATAGAGATTTCATAATTCCTGGTGTATGTCTGGAAAATCTCCCCTCGTCCTGAGTCCAAACCAAATTAGTGTCTTCCAGAATGACCTGAGGAATTAATGAGGTTTTCGCTGTCAGTTCTGCCCATGCAGGGTCAAGTAAATCATTTGCTGGCCCTTACTCCAGTGTTTTTCGCTGTCTTTCTGACTCCATGTACAATGATAACAAAGCTGCAGATGCCTTTGAAATACGGCATCACTGACACTCTCCGTCCATCTGTTGGGACATACTTTAGGCTCTGTTTCTCTGTCTGCTGTAAACTCTGCCTTTAATGGAGTCAGTAATTGCTGATAAATGGGGTATCAATGAAGTCAGTGTACTGTAGGTTTCCCCATTCTTTTCTGCTGATGTGTGCTATTTAAATCTTTCTGCCATTACTTAAAGTTATTGTGTGTTCTTGTCTTTAATTCCAGCACCGGCATTCTTGGTCCCAGACGCGATTTTTAATACATAGCAAAACTAGGTACTATGGAGAGCTGTTTGGCAGTAAACAAGTTATCCTCAATTCCCCACTCTGCTGTCCCCAACCAAAGAAAATGTGAAGCACATTGAGAGCACATACATTAAGTTCTGAGTAATTCACAGATTTTCTTTCTCTCATGCCATAAATATTTTAACCAACCCAATTTTGACATTGCAGCCAAGCACTAAAACCCACAATCCATCCCCTCTCCCCCTCTCCTTTGGTCCCCACGTGGTAGAGAGCCTGAAGTCAAATGAGCCCCCACTTTATCCTACATTTTATATTACCTTTCTTTATAATTTATCACACCTGTTAAAGGTATTAGAATCTTACTTAAAATGAATACTGCTTGTGCCTCTGACACTGTATAATCTATAATCTGTAATCTATTAGGCTTTCTGCCAGCCATCTTGGCAGTTATACCTCATTTTCTTGCATGGCGTCTGAGTACAGGATAATCTCTCTAACTGCAAAAATAACAGTGACACTTGCAGTAGCATCTGCATCCAGCAGGCCCTTTCAAAACACCCAGGTGGACACAGTCTCCCTCTAAACATAAAGCCAAAGAAGAAGTAAAGAGCGGAAGAGATGAATGAGAAAAATCACATCACCCTCTTGTGTGTCCTGTTACTGGTCATAGCCAAGCCCAGAGGACCTAGGAAAAGGGTGCAAAGAGATCTGTATTGGGTAATTACTGAAAAGCCATTATACAGGGGTACTGTCCCCAGTGCCCTTCAGTCAGTGAAGTAGTGATCCGTCTAAAGTTTGTGTTACACTAACTAAATGGTGTGCCCTAAAGCAAAAAAAATAATTACATATTTTGTTGAGTCTAAAGCTTTGTGAGTGGATGTCTGAAATAGCTTTGTGACATGGAGCTAGTTTGACCTGAAGAAGAGAGGCCAAGGCAAGTAGGGCCACTAGGACTTCAGTGTGATCAAGGAGAGCACCAACCCTTTGGATGTGCACATTCCACAGTGTTTTCTACTGGCTTTTGCCACCCATGGGATTACAGACTTGCATGACTAGGGCATGTATATGCCAGCTGGAGACTTCACACAAGTAGGGCTTGGAGGAGAACCAGTGGTTAGCTGGTATTTCCACTGAACCCCGGGAATCTTCTGGCCATGGACTGTGAAATAATATTTTCCTTGATTAGTTTTGAATCTGTTATGTTTCTTGTCCACTGCAAGCCTTTGTATTCTTAGATTATGAGTGAGGAGAACTTGACTCTCAGACAAGTCCTCTTTCTACCAAAAAGTCTGAGTCTTTTAGTTTCTTTTCCTTTTTTCCCCAATTATTTCTGTTACAGTCCCTGAATCTCTTTATCTACCTACTTTAGGAGACTGGAATAAATCAGAACACATTGGTGGCTGTTCCTGGTTGTTAAGTTAAAATGCATTTGTGCTCCTGCACACTAAGTGCTCCTGAATAGCATCAATAGTTCATAGGAGAAGACTGATTCAAGAGACTTGGACTTTCCACCTATCTGCCTGATTTGAAGACATTTACTTGGGGTTATTAATGTTTAATAAAATGCTTCAAAATCTCATTGTGAAAGAAGGATTGTTACGATAATATTTGCAAAAGGGCAACATAAGCTTTGTTGCTCTGCAATTTTATAGATTTTAAGTCAGAAGAAATGGTTATATTATGGTCACATAATTTAAATTTCTATCAACCAAAGGCCATGGGTTTTAATTTAATAAATTCTGCATAAAAATTTGTACCCTTAGGTTAAGTTAGGTAAGGTTAAGTTAAAACCTATCTTTCAAAAGATGTTGTCTTGATTCAGAGGCCTCACAATGGGAGAATCTGCCATGCTTCTAGGGAGCCTGCTGCAAGCACTCCCTGTTATAACCAGTGTGGTTTAATTCTGCTGGTTTCATCTTGCAGTCACTAGACCTTGTTATACTCTTGTCTGCCAGGGGAAACATCTCCTTGTGTAGACGGCTGAAGGGCAGTCAAGTCAACTCTCAGCAGTCTCTTGGGGAACACTAGCAGATGTAACCTCTTAAGTTTCTTCCTGTTAGACTCAGACAGCAACCCCATGAAAGAAATTTTCCCTCTTTGCTCAGGGGGAAGCCTGACCTCCCTTTCGCTGTCCTTATTTTGCTGAAAACTTCCTTCCTGGTTCTTTTGCCTGAAAGAAAGCAGCTTCTGGATTTTCATTCTTTTGGGACAGATATGGCATGATGACTCTCATTTCCTCTCTTCCCTCTTCAGTTTCTTCCCCATGCCTTTTTTTTTTTTTTTTTTTTTTTAAAAAAAAAAAGCATGAATGATGATTTCAGTGCATTTTGCTATGGCCAATCTAACACAAGCGAAGCAGTCATGGCTTGACTCTTGGGACGATGTTACAAAATTTTCAGGAATATTACAGCGTGTTATAAATCTTATATTATTAAAAAATGTTTGCTGGGTATACAGCTCAGCAAATGTACACTCTGGTTTATTTTTAGTTCTTGTCCAAATGGTTTCTACCCACTCTTGTTAATCTCACATTCACTTGGCCTGTAGCCTGTGAGATCACTTGAATTCTAGTTGTTCCCAACCTGGTATGACCAGTGGAAGAGGATTTGTAACAGATTCAGTCACTTCTTGTTCCTATCAGGTATGTCCAGGAAGGTAGGGGTGTCTGTGGTCACCACCATGGTCAGCCAGCATTAGTTGCTGATAGATGGCAGTGTGCCTGCCTATCCTGGCCAACACTAGGCAGCAATGTCAAGCGCACGTAGGATAGAGAAGGAGCTATTTACTCTTGGGTTGAGACTAAACAGACGTCCTCTTCCTCTTCTTTATTTTTTTTTTTCATGAACCATATTCTTAAAGCCCTGGAGGGGTGATCTATCTTCAGATCGGGCCGTCTGTTGTCCTTGTGGAACTGTGCTTTCATGTTTTATCATAACTAATTCTTATGGTGTTTCTAGAGAAATGGTTTGTGAACAAAGGAGTCACAACTTTATTTTCACATTTGGAAGAGTCGGTTTTGAAAACCATGTCTTCAGGCCTCCATTCAGGGCTTTATTCTTTATTTTCTGAGTGTCACTCTATTCTTCTGTATTATAAGGCAATGGCATTACCATTAGGTGAATGAAACTTCAGCTCTTGGCTGTGTTGAATCACTGTTTAAATGAAGGCATCTATTCAGACTGTTTGTTGCTGTGAAAAGTGAGAAAGAGACATAGCCTTAACTACTGCCCTGTTTAGTCAGTTCCAGAGTAACTCCGTTATAGCACTTAAATGTTCACAGTAGCTAGATCAGAGGTTTCCAATTGTTTTGGACAAGGTGAGGGCTGGATTCCTGGGAATTTCTCATGGGCAGCCACGTACCCAAATATCAAACCTTCAGCTGCAGACTGCAGAATTTTACAATTGCACATGTGGCCGTGTCCTGGCTGTGGCTCACTTGCCGTGATCTCATCCAACATCAGGGTACATGTCCCTAGGGCTAGATGATTCTTGGGTATAACATATTGGGGACATCAACATCTTGAGGGGGCTCAAAACATACAGAGATGGTGCTTGCTTGTGTTCACTTTTTGGTTTAATTCCATCTCCCTCCATTCTCTTTTAATTTGCTTCTTAGTTTTATGTGAATTGTATAAAATCTAAATTCAGGAAAAACCTTCCCCTTGCCCTTCACTTGCCCTTCTGTGAAGTATGTTAGCAGAAACATCTTAAACCTATAGATTAAACAACTCATGTTCATCCCAAGTTTCATATATGTTAATCTCCACAGTTAGTTTGTCAGGATCAGTTGTGACAGTTTTTTATTGGTTTCACATTCATACTCCTTTTCATCTTTCTATTAAAGTTGCTTAAAAAAAGCTGTTTTGGGAAATTCTGAAAAAAGAAGTTACTTTTTCTAAGTAGTTTTGACAAAAGACTTCAGTTTTTGATAAAAAAATGGAACCCAAAGCTTTAAAAATACAATTAAAGTTTATTGTGAAAATATTTAGATTTCCATTTAAATGTTTGTGGGATTTTTGAAAATCAGACTATTTTATAGGAAAAAAAAATAATTTCCAGTTTTTGTCCAGAAAATTTTAACCCTAATGAAAATTTCCATGAAAATGTTTGCATTGGTCTAAAAGCAGATTTTTTACCCCTCTTCTCCAAAAATATTTCAAAAGAAAACATTTCTATGTGCTACTCGATTTC
Source organism: Pterocles gutturalis (assembly GCF_000699245.1). Lineage (NCBI taxonomy): Eukaryota > Metazoa > Chordata > Aves > Pterocliformes > Pteroclidae > Pterocles > Pterocles gutturalis. The sequence continues at coordinate 29,930 of NW_010102979.1, forward strand.
CCTCTCACACCTGTGTAAACCAAATGCAGTTCCATTGCTGTGAATTAAGTTATACTGTTAGAAGAAAGAAAAAGCTTAAGCTCATTGCATTTGAATAGATGACTTTGTCATTTAATAAGCCAAGCTTGTTCTAAACAGAGCCCCCTATATCCAGAGATTCAAGTCGCAGCAGTGTCACAGCCAGCCCTTCATCCATGCAAAAGAGCTCAGGCTGTTCTCTGCAGTTGACTCTATAATGTTTCTCTGCTTAAAAGCAAAAACAACCGAGGCATGGAAAATGGAATGGGCATGGAGGATCAGGAGGCATAAACCACTAACTCTTCCTGAGAGGTGGTCAGTGCTGAAGCACGTTGACACGACGATGTGGAAAGTCTCCACTGCCTCGGGTGATGTTGAGTAGAAATGCAGAGAACTTCCATCCTCTCATTCTGCTCATCTTGGAGTCCTGCTCTCACCTTCCTGCAAATAGCTGGACCTGAATCTCCCACGACAGAAGAATGAAAATGATGGAAACCAGCATCAGCATTGATAATCTGTAAGTGATCTGGGCCTTTTCATTGCGCTTGATTGTAGGTAACCATGAGAAATGACTTCATAGAACTGGGGCTGGAAATGTCCTGAACTATGACAATAGATGCTAAAGAATACACAGGCAATAGGATCATAGTCTGGTCCTGACAGGCAACATCCAGCATGTGCAATAACTCATACAAAATGCTACTTTTCTTGATGGAAAAAAATGAGAAAAATAGATAAATCCTGTATTCATAGCAAGGAAAAAGTATACAGAGGTTCTGTTTTGAACGGGTGCTTTTCATTTTGCCTTGGGAAGAAAGACCTGGGAAAGTCATCATAGCTTCTAAAATATGTACCCAACCATTCTGGATACAGACACATTTGGAAGAGCTGCCATGATTTTTGGTGGCACAAATACCTGCATAAAGTGTTGTAAGTGCAAGATCTGGAAGCAGGGCAGTGGTTAGTGGGGAATCTGCCTTTTAACTTCAGGGACTGAAGACTTGAAAGTTGAGATTTACCCAAATTATACCCCTGAAGACAAGTTTAACGCCCACTGGTCTTCACCGCAACCATAAAACTACACAGAAACATCTTTGCAGCAGTCCTTTGCAATGCAATATTTACTAATTTTTCCGAGAGTCCCACCACTAGTATTACTTAGCAGCTGAGATGACAGACAAGACTTCCATCTTTAGAGCCTTTTTCAGAGAGCTCCTTCAGCTAAGTGCCCTGTGGGTTTTCCCTCCTATTAAGTTTCTTCTTTTTTTTTCCCTTTTTTTTTTCTTTTTCTTCACAAGAATAAAATGATGAAGGAAAATTAATTTTCATTGCAATGCAATGAACTGTGAAAGAGACTCTTAGTTGTGGTCTGGAATGCAGACACTGCTGGCTACCTTCTCAGACCATGGCTAATCACATCACTGACAGACTGGAGCTCACCGGCTGAACTGTAACGCCTCAGTGCAGCTTCTGCTGCTGGCAGCCCAGAACGCACCGTGTCGCTGAACTTCTCAGAGTGCAATAAGGGATGATTGCTGACAGTAGATGAGGGAAAACTCGTTTGGAGCTATTTCATCCTGCTAGTCACTGTGGTGGTGTTATTCCACCATCCTTGAGATGCTTTGTTTGGTCCCTTTTTATTAATGTCTAGCTATAATTCTTTAGCTTGCTTTTGCAGGATGATCGCTGGTATTTCCACAATAACAGACTGTGGAACATTATTCATATTAACCTTAGAAGCAGTGGGAAAAGCATGCTCGTGTTGCCCATGCCCCTGTGCACTCCTGGTGATTGCAGCTGAGCACACAGGGAGGAAAGACAATTGTGGAACTTGTCCATGGAACGATTCTATGAAACACTCTGGATTCAGCGTGCTTATACCACTCGCCTCCTTTTTGACAGCTTCCTGCGAACACTCAAACGAGGGGTTGCTCAGCCTATTGCCAAGTTCTCATTGTTCTTCTTGCAAATGCCCAGGCTTGCATGTGGGCAAGGTACTCGTGTGTGAATGTAAGTGCTGGAGATTAACGATGGAAGCACCCTCTCTCATGTATCATGTTTCACTTATTTCATCACAGATTAGGAACAGCCCGACCAGACATGGTGACCAGTCCCATATGTGAAATAATGAGTGATTGGTTGGAAAAAACGGTTCTAAGAAGAAAAAAGCACTCCAGAAAACTGAGCTGTGTGAACACAAAGTGTTCTGTAAATAACTGCAAAGAGTGGAAAACTCAACTCTTTACTGAACTCAAACTCTGTGGCTAGATAAACTGTGAGTCTGAATAATTGTTTTTGACTTTACTAAGTGAGCTGCTTGTTCTGCCCCAGGTGTGTTAGCATTTTTGATTTAAAGTGAGTGGGAGACTGATGTGCAAAACACAAGAAACAATACCAATAGCTACACAAACAACCAAACTAGTCATGAGTATAAGCCAATCATTCTTTATAGGCAGGCAGTGTATCTTTCATGTGCGAGCTATATCCTGCTCCTCACATCCCCAATTAGGAGAAGGAGAGAGGTAAATCACACACCTGAAGGTCCCTGACCTGGGTTTATGGATCTCTGATGCCCTGATATCTGTGGTAGAGCCTCACAATTGCATCATCAGCTGCTCACTCTTCACTTGCCTAAAGGACAGTAACAAAGACTACTAAAACTAATCAAGTACTTCACCAGTGAGAGCTCTCCATGTGTCCCCACTGTGCCCACCATGTTTTATGGTCATGGCTGGAAAGGCAGATGACTAACACCCACCTCCTGCTCCTAGGTAATACATCCTCACAGGGGGTAGCCTCTTCCTTACAGAAAGCCGAATTTGGGATGCCTCATCACACAAGCACCTACAGTGGTTCCAGAGTTGGCCTGTGAGCCTGAGTTGTTACCCAATCAGTACACTGACAACTCCAAGGGACAAGGAGAATGAAGGCTGTCACCCTTACGCTCTCCCTGTGAATCCCAGTGACTGCCTGCAGAGTCTCTCGCGGAGGATCTGTTGGGCCAAATAATACCCTCACACTGACCTTGGGACCAGAGGAGTGTCGCTCTTATGTACTTCCACGCCAGCTGTGGCAATATGCACCTCCTGAAGCCAAAGCCTCCTCTCCTCAATGGGAGACTTGGCCTCACTAAAGAGGCTGTGGCATTATTTATTCTTCTAACCCTTGCGATTCCCCCCCTGAGAAAGCAATATGAATCATGCCAGGTCTGAGATTCCCCAGAGGAATGGCTGTGTTTGGTACATATGACTTTAAACTCGTCCCTTCCACCCTTTGGTGATTAACGGCCTGTGATCCTCTCTGATTCATGGCATCCAGGAGACATTATTTTCTGGGATGTAAGAGCTGGACAGCATGTTTTCCTCATCAGTTACCGACTGCGATTGTAAGCACCTCGTCTACCTTATCTGGGATGTTGGTAAAGGTTGTCAATGAGGGAAAGGGGGAGTTAGGGGAGAGGACAAAGGAGAAAGCCTGCTCCATCACTGACTTGCTCCTCACCCAGGGCCAGGTACTCAGCACTTCTCTCAGCCTCTGTAGGTTGAGCTTTTCCTCTTCTTGGTCTAGCCTGAGCCTTTCCTCATTCTGAGGTCAAATTCACTCATGCACTCTGTGACCATTGGAGGGGATGGCAGGGAAAAAGAAAACCGTTCAGTGGCTGCTTTTAACTTGACAGTGATCCTATGCACACCTGTCCACAGCGCTGGCTGTGCCAGATAGCTCCCAGAGCCAGGTTCACATCGTGCCATGCGGCGCACATTTAGGTTGAATTACTGTACTTAAACAAATTTTCATTTCCATGCACTTGATATACACTTTTTTTTTTTTCCTTTCCTTTCTCCCCATTGGCAACTCAAGGAGCCATTTTTCTTCCTGACGCCATCTTGGCACTCTCTCTACCAGTATGCGAAAACAGCCGTAGTTATACATATGGAGACCTCATCCTCAGTTGCCTAATGGATTCAGAAGACATCCTGAATATTCATCATTTCTCTTTTTATGAGCACCTTGGCAATTCCCTCCAAAGTTAAAGACTGTTGTAAATTAAGGAATGGCACTTGGTGAATACCAATTTATCTGCATTTCAAGACTTCCCTCACCCCCACCTCCCCTCCACACAATATTGAAGTTCCTGTAGGCTTTGTGAATACAGGGCATTGTTTCTATGCTGCTGAGGCAGAATTGTTTGTGCATCCCTGAAGACTGCGAAACGTCTGCGCCGGGGCTGCTCATTTAAACTCCGTGCACTTACTGTACCCTCTCCGGAACTCCTTTCCCAGAGAAGCCAGCTATGACCTTCTCAGAAGTAATGTTAAACACATGCTGAGGAAGCTTGGCTCCTTGACAGGCCCTTTTAATTATTAGTTGTAAATTAGCAAATCATGTTTTTTTCAGTTTCATATCACTGGCTGCTTGCTGCATGTGGGATTCTCCAGATACACAGTCCCCACGCGGTCCCTGAAATATATACCGGTGGCAGACTCATCTAGCAATATCAGTATTTGGTGCTTTTTCAATGTATGTAATTTTTCTGCACGCCAAAACATTACCCTTTCAGAATAACGATGGTGCAGAAATTAATGTGGATTAATTCCGGCTAAAAGCTACCAAGTGTTTTATGAATGTGTGTCAAGTTCACACGGCAAATCCCTGCTGCAGAGAACACGCTGCTCACCAGAGAGCAGAAGGACAGAAGCCAAAACATTGCCCTTTCAGAATAACGGTGCAGAAATTAATGTGGATTAATTCCGGCTAAAAGCTACCAAGTGTTTTATGAATGTGTGTCAAGTTCACACGGCAAATCCCTGCTGCAGAGAACACGCTGCTCACCAGAGAGCAGAAGGACAGAAGCAGATACAGCCCAGTTTTGCACATAGGGCACCGAAGCACAGATGGCTCCATCCTGCAAGATGCTGAGCACTCTGTTCCTGGCCTTGCCAAATTAAGTGTACCCAGTGTTTGCAGTGAAACTAAGCAGGATGCACCTCCCTGAGCTGGTAACAGAAATCCTGTGGAAAACTAAAGGGTCAAGCCTGGATTTCTCAGGTCTCGTTGTAGTCTTGGCTCCCTCTTTATTCATTGCTAAGATTTTCATAAACACCAACAGTGTTGTTGACATTCATTACTGTAAATCTGGTGACGCTTCCTACTTTTTTCCTAAAGCTCCAGCTCCTGCAACCACATTTATATGGCAACCTGAGATGTACAGGGGAAATAAATGGTTTCTAATCCTTGTTCTTGCAACAGAAAGCTTAGGAAGACAACCTAGAATGCTGAATACCCTTTCACCAGGGCATCTCTCCCCCAGACTGTGCTCCAGGGCCCCGCAGCTGAGTGTGGAGGTGACACACAGGGAACATTTGCATTTCTCCTCCTTTCGCGTTGTTTTGAGGGAGGCTGGGTTGCGGTGCAGAGAGGCTGAGGGCGGCCTGGGGAGGAGCAGGGAGCTGGGTGGACTGTGCAGTGGCAGCACCAGCTGGGTGTGACAGGAGGACAGCTCCTCACCCACCGTTTTTGGGGAATCTTCACCGTTTGCTCAGAGATAAAGAGAGGGGGGAGGCAAATCTGGATCCTTGCTCTGTTGGTGTTTACTGTTTACATGGACAGGTACAACCTCGATCTCCTCAGATGTCTGCTGGGAATCACTGTTTTGGGAAACATTGTGGAGACCACAAGCCACTCTCAGCAGGAGTGAGCACGATGTGCGGGGTGGGCCAGGGCTCAACTTGCGAGAGCTGGGAGGTGGGAGGCAAAATAAGCCCCTGGACTCTGGATCTCATCCACAAGACATGAAGCCTTTCTTTTTAACTTCAGTTATCTCCCAGCTGTCTGGGAGGCCATCAGAGGTCACCTCTTCTTGAGCTGTATCAAGAGCGGTCCATTAACAGCTTAGCCAGTTTCCATGGGTCTAGACTAAAGAGAATAATTTTGTTTAAAAGTGCTGTTTTATATATGTGTATACAAAAACGTGTATACACACACACACAATATAGCCAGCCATAGTAGGAGTACAAAAAAAAGATGCTGAAATACTGTTGTCATTTTCCGTTTATGTTTATACATTAAATAGAAAAATTTTCACCAGCTGTAGTTTGTGATTCACTTCTGATCTGGATCAATATCCCAGTAGTTAGATCATTCTTCCGTTTTCCTGGAAATATGCATAAGGAAAGACATACTGAGAACAGGCATCAGCTCTGAGGATTCCAGGACTACAGTTGGCTAGGAAGAATACTTTTCCGTCAAGTTAAATACTTCTGCCTTTATGGCAAAAGGGGCTCTGAAACGCCTCCTCAGACACAGAAGATGTGCAATTATTGTGGCAGTAGGTAGGTGGATGCTCTCGTGCAGAATATTGTCTGTGAATGAAACTGCAGGAAAGTAGGTGAAGCAGGGTTGATGAAAAGCAGGATTAATTATGGATATAGCTGAAACTTTGCGTGAGTTTTCGTCATGTTTGCAGCAATTAATCTCCATGGTGATGAGAGACTGCAAGTATGACTCTTCAACAAGAGAGAGGTTTTGATCTGATAAAACAGAGAAATAGACTGCTGCATCAAGTTCTAACTGCTACCTTCCTGGGTGCCCCCAGAGCGAAGGAGGAAATATTTTTCCCAATCAAATAAAGAATAAGAAAAGGAATTATGTCAGTCTTAACTGGCAAGGCAACATTAGAGAAGCCTTTTGCTTGGGCACAAGTGGACGACAAATTTGGCTTGAGGTTGTTGCATGGGAGGAAGGAGGACTCAGGAAAGAGCAGCAGTTAATATAATCTGAACTGAAAAAGATGGATGGGTTTGGATTTCATAGTAGTGTGTTTACCTTCTCTCTATCAACATGCTCCTTTATAGCTGGATTTCAGGATGAATAATTATATCTGATGCTGTAACCATCTGATAAGGCTTTGCATTGCTGTGTGTTTTTCAAGTCCGGACCCCAAAAGACTTTCCAAGAACTAACTGAGCTTTGCGTAGGATTCTCTTCCAGGGGAAATGAAGTGCAAAACTCCTACAGCTGAGGTTAAAGAAAGTGGCTGATTAAAGATCTCAGGCAAGAGTTGGCCAACTCCCAAATGGCACCCCAAAATTTTCCATCTGGGTGAGAGATGCGAGACTTTTTTGCATGCTTGGGAGGACTCAAGACAGAAAGGGGGAGGTGAAAGGGAGGTGGAAAGCTGCTTCCAGGGCAACCCTTGTCTACCCTGGGCCCTGGAGGAGAATAACTGTGGTTGTGCTGTGTGGACCCCTTTGAATCTGCCACTGGAAGACAGTAATCACATATTTGTACACATGTTAAAGGGTTTTGCTTGATCAAGGTCTTAGGAAGGACTTTGCAGATTTTCAGAGAATCTACAGCTTTTAAAAGAGCTCTCTAGAAGCTGAATTTTTCATATAAAATCTCGGTTCTCTCTGATGGCGCACACAGAAAAAATGAGACAAGAGAAATCCTCTGGTGTTTTATGAAATCTGGTCCAGAGTGATTAGCTCGATTGCTGAATGCTCTAAGGTAGAAGTCAGATCTGTTGCTTCCTCTTCTCTGTGAATGGTTTACAAGACCATACCTTCTATCTTCATTCATTAGTTCTCATTACACCATATTGCAGCTGGAAACTGTTCATATCTTGCATTTTTGCCTTTGACAAAATTGAGGAGAAAAATGTCTTTCTTTCCCATTATATAAACATGTGTCCTTTCTATTGGGAAAAATCTGTAACTGACGCTAAATAAACTTTTTCAATCTTTGAAGAGATATATGTGAACGTATGTACATGACTTCTCCCAAAACAGAAATAGCTATTGTCACAAAAAAACTAGATAAAATTATTACTTCCTGATGAAAAATGTTCCCTTAAGTTTGTATTCATTATGCTGACTGGTCATTGCATGAGACACATTGACTTGCTAATACCTTGGAAATTTAGGGGAATATTTACAATTGCAAATACTTGTTTAAAAGGTTATGACTGAAGAATGCAGAGAAATGCAGCAGAGCTCTTGTAAGAACTTTAATTGGCTATCAAAAACCATCCACGATTTATTCAATGTCTCCTTCCACAAGAATATATTGTTAGTTCAGCTGCAACTTCTTAACTTCATCATATTTTATGTACTTTGGCCATCACGTATTGCCACAAAGTATACTATACAGTGTGATTTAAAATGTGTTCCGATTAAGTACACAGAAATGGTCCTATTCACCATGCAAGGAATGAGGGGGGCATCATAAGTACCCATTGTTTAAGTGCAGATATTTTTAATGATCACTGTTAGGTAAGCTTTTTAATCTTAAGCTTTGATTTCGCTATATCTTTATTTATATTCTAGGGTATTGTTTAAATTGCAGGCCTGGAGAACAGACAGTGTAGTTCATCTTCCCCACTCCCATCACACAATTGGGAAGAAAATGTAGAAGATGCATATTAATGGAAATTAAAAATGAGAAAAAAATGGCCAAAAAAGCATCAGGATCAGCTGAAAGATGGAGTGAAAGACCTAGAGAGTGCAATAGGGGGAGTATGTTGTTATTTTTATTATTGCTGCAATGGCACTTATCCAGGACCTAAATTGCTGCATCTTAAAAAGCATACAGGTAATCTAATAAATGTAGAAAGAAGGGCAATAAGAGTGGTTGGAGGCTTCTCTACAAGGAGGGATTAAAAGGTCTTGCTCTTTTGAGAGCAGAAAAGAAACAGCAGAGCTGGAATCTGACAGACCCCTGTGAAATGCTGAAGCTGGCAGAGAACATGAAGAAATGTTCAATTGCAATGTACTCATACAAGTGCCAGTGACAGTGTAAGGCAGCAGTTACAAAAGTAATGGAAGAAGATACGAGATTCCTGGCTGCTGGGCCTTGTAGAGACCAAAAGTACTAATGAATTCTCGAAGGGATGAGAAAAATTCATTAAGGATAGGTCAACTGGTGACTTTTCAAAGTGATTACCCATGTGTAAGCTGTACTTCAGGAAGTCCCAAATTTTTGCTTCCCAGAAACTGGCTGAGTGTAATGCAGATGAATCACTCTGTGATATGTGCCCTGGTTCTTCTGTGCTTTCCCTGCACATCTGTTCCTGGCCCATATAAGAAATAGGACCCTTCTTAATCACATACACAGAAGACTGGACTCATCAGGATGAACTGAAAAGTCACAGCCCCATCTCCCATATTGACCAGTTTCTATCAATGATGTTACCATGGAAAGTCCTTCCCCTTCACTACAGCCTGCCCCACTGAAACCTTGAAGACGGACTTGTATGATAATTGCCTTCTAGCAGCAAACTTACAGATGAGAATAATATTAAGAAAAATGAAACAAGCAGAGATTTGGCGCTAATGAGACAGGCAGAAGTATACTCACACTCAAAATATTTTTAGCAAATGTGCCTTTATCAGCTTTTTAAAATACAGATAAACTAACCCGTCCTTCCCCAGGAATCTCCAATATCTAAACCAGCAAACAAGTCTTTTACTTACAAGGGAAGAAAAATGATTCCTTGGGAAAATCTTCAAAATATTTTTTGAAATGAACTCTAAGCTTTATCTTGCATGTCAGTCATGGTAATGCAGATGTTTCCAATTTGAAGACGAAGAGTGAGTATTGTCTGAAGGCTATGTCTATGAAGAACCAGCTTTTCCCTTCTTTTTATAGCAAAGGAGCTGGCCTCCAGTTTGCAGAAAGAAATTGGAGTCCAGGAGGGTTAAGAATAAGAAGAGATCCATACTTAGGTTCTGATAATGAGGAAGGAATTTGGTGTAGCTGGGAAACTTGGGAAAGACATTACAATGAGCACAAAAGGAGGATGCAAAAATGTAATCCTCATTGTTAGAAGTCTGTTAGATGTGGAGAGTAGTTAAATTAGATGTTGCAGTATTGCAATATTGCAAAAGTGGAGTCCAAAATCCTGAAATCACAAAAAAGGACTAGAGTTAACTGGCTCAGAATAAAGATCCTGGTGTTCATAGGAATAAATTTGTGTTCCTTCACAGCTCAAGTTGACCACAGAGGTCTCTCTATTGACTTCAGCAATCTTGGTCTCATGTAAGAATGTGGGAAAAGAGAAGACTCCTGAAGTTATTGTGTAAGCCACCACTAATGCTCTCTGCTATTGGTAGTATGGGGCATTGTTAAAGGGGATAAACCAAGACCTCTGCACATTTGCATTGCTCCTCAGAGGTTCTGGGTACTCATACAAGGTAGAGCTTTCTCCGTGGACTTAAACCAGAAACATAGTCAGCCCAGGACCAGAGAGTGCATTCCTAATCATGAACTGCCTCTCCAGCTATCCAAAGGTTGTGCTGTGGGCCACACAGGACCACTGCTACTGTCCTGCATCTGCAGTGATCAAGAATGTGGTTGCCTATTCTATGAGGAGATAATGAACTGCATCTTATGTATAAAATAGTTATTCTCACAGTATGAAAGTGAAGAAAATGAGTTTTTCCTCTTCAGCTGAATATTCCACTCATTTCTTTTCCGCTCTAGGGCTTCCAGCTTTCTAACCTGATGAGTTATGGACAGTCATTCTTTCCAACATTAGCTGAATTCTTTTCTAATTATACGTGTTCTGAATAGCATGAGGCAGACCTGCTGGTAGAACATTTGGTGCAGAGAGCATAATAAATTCCACAAAGAGCTTGACATGCCTTGCCATAGATGCAATATTAATTTTCATCACCACAGAAGAGATGAGACACCGAGCCAGAGTTTAAAAAGCCATCGTGCTCCTTTACTAGGATGTGTGGGTGGGTTTAACATTGGTTGTTAAGTTAAAAGGCTGCCTTGTAAGACAATTTCAGTAGAATTAAAATCTAGACATTTGTAAATAATATTTTACAAAAAACAAAAGGATAGAAGATGCAATTAAAACCAAGTCTATAAGATACAGGACCGTCATAGTTTTAGCACTTTTTTGGGGGGGGATAAAATTAAAAGTAACACATAGAAAGAATAAACTATGTCAAGGAACGTGACACGATTTTTACTCAATGATCTTGTCTCTGGAAACTAGGCTGTAAAATTCTTACAGTAAAAAGCAACTGTGAAAAGAGTGTGGGTTTATTGTCAGGCAATGATTTACAGAACGAATATATTCAGATTTCAAGCAAAAACATTTCATTTTTTTTCAAAGACCAGGCCTGCAAATCCATCTTGGGACCTCCAAGCAGATTCTTTTATTGTTTCTCATGTATAGTAATAAAGTTTCTAAAGACCATCTGTGGAAAAGGCCCAACACATCTACAGGCTTGCAAACTGAGTATTCAGATTTTGGAAAAAGGTAAAGAAGATATATGCCAATGTGGAGATTTCCCTTCTTTTAGTAGATTATTCAAAGTCCAACTAATAACATGAGAAGAGAATATTTATAGGACAAATAGCAAACCAGCAGCAGAAGGGAAAGGGAGGTATTTTCTGATCATGTGCTCAATGCATTAGGACATGTTACCCAGTAAATCTAGAGCAGGACATTTGTTTTAAGCAAGGAAGATTGTGAGAGTCAAGGAGAAGGAAAAATTTCAGCTCTTACTCTCTGTTGATTGCTGGGGTTTCCATGTCTCGTGACATGCTGCTGGGGATCGGGAGGCTGGAAGGTGTATTCCCCATGCACGACTCCTACCTGCTGCAAATGGAGCAATGCTGTGGAGAGAAGCCCTTTGAAGACAGCCTTCCTCGTCCTCTCCTGGAATGAAAACAGTTTTCTGTGAGCTGCTTGGACAGACAAGTCCTTGCTACAATGGCGCTCAAAGGCTGATCAACAGCCAGGCCTGGGCTCTGATGCATCTTGGAGAGATGAGAAAAGGACTCCGGATACTGTAAGTGTGAGTCATGGTAACCACAAGCTACTTACCTCTAACGGCTGACTGTCCTAGAGAGCCCATCCAATGCCCTATAACACTGTACCATTTGCCTGTGTGGCTGGGGGAATGTGTCCAGATGTGCCTGCTTTTCCTGCTCTGCAGGGCAGTGTCGCTTCCCTGCGGCTTCTTCCCAGACAGCCAAGACAACGCTCCTGGCCTGACTGCTCCCGCCTGCCCGTCACTCCCTTTCCAGGCAGAGTTGAGCTGACAGAGATGTTAGCTCAAAGGAGAAATGAGGACTGCATCCCTTGTATTGACTGGATCCTTTTTCCTCTGCCCAAGTGGGCAGAGGGGACCCCAGCAGACAGACACACAGACAGACATTAATCGTTGCATAACTAGATAAAAGCTCGTGAGTGAAAAGGTAATTTACTTTTGTGAACCATGACATGTATGTCTGTATGATTCACGTGTCTCTACTTTCTGCATTTTCAGCACGCCCCTCTGGCCAGGGATGCTCAGGACTGGCAAACAGTTTCCTTCCTTCCAAGGTTGCTATCAGCATGGAGCTAGCAGATACATTTCATCTTCTTGCAGAGATGTTACTTTTGTTCCCTTTTGCTTTGTTGTTTCCCTTTATATATAATAAGAGTAATTCAGAGTCAGCGTAAATGTTTGTTCAGAATAGGGGATGGAAAAATGTAAGAATAATTCTGGTAATGGAAGTAGAATATAAACAAGGAGCTTAGAGAAAGTAGAGAAGCAGTGGAGAGGTTTCCTGTTTAAGAAAGGAAAATGGAAAAATTAAGATGGCTACGTATGGAAATGTAGAATAAAACTTCCACAGTTTAATGAAAAGGGAAGAATTTGGATCTGCTCACAAGTCCACAAGGTATTTTAACCCAGACAGTGGCAAAAAAGATAATCTTTCTTCTACTGGGAAAATGCCTTTTGTAATACTTAAAGACACAAGATTTCCGTACATATGAAATAGAGTAAAAGTACTTGACAGCACAACATAGACACAAAGGTGTGTGCAGATTGCATGGCTCCTGACAACACTGGAATGGGGAAGGAAAATCACCACATTTATTTTAGTCCTTGTCATTGTTTCTGGAAAGAAACCTCTCAGATACAGGCATGACAAAAATCAGTGACAGGATTCCTACCATGGATTGTCCCTTCTTCCCTGGCTGCAAAGACCTGTGTCTTGCATCTCGGCAGGCTCATGAGACCCTGGTTTGGGAGGATGAGATGGATTTCAAAGCTTTGTAATCACCCTGATATCACTGTGCTGACCATTTCTGATGTGCTAAATGAAAGAACATTTCCTAGGATAATTTTTTTTGCTTAAGTGCATGTGTTTCACTTGTTTTTTCAGATTTATTCATGTTTACTTACTGCTGAATAATGGGCCTGAGGGTAATGGAAATCTTAATAGGCTAAAAAATTGGAGCCAGTGTCATCAAAAGCTTCCTGTTCTTTACTGGTGCAGCATTGCCACTTTATTTGCTTACTCTGCAGGACAAATGCGTTTGTTGCAACATTTTGGCTGAAATCCTGATCCACACTTCCACGGTGCTGGGATTTCATCCTGTGAGCTGTCTGCCTGGGGGAAAATGCGAGGGAGGCGGCCGTCACGCGGCCCCGCAGCACGGCAGGGCTGTGCATATGTGTCACCGCGAAGCTCCGAGGATGTGCCGAGTGACCGGTGATACTCAGCAGAGCTGAGCCCATGCTGGCCTGGGCAACACAGTGTGAGTTGTGGGGAACCCCCGTGACGCAGTGGGGGCATGCAGAGGGTCAGGTTGTGGCTTCCATGCTCTTCCGGACGTCACTACCCCAGCTGAAATGTCCCATGTAGCCTGCAGATGGTCATGGGGTCAAGTCAAGGTGAAACTCAACAATTTTGAGGGCTGGATGGTGATTTTAGCACCTGCTACAGGCTGCTGATCAAGGTTTCTAAAAGCCACGGGATGGTTCGGTTTCAGTGCTGCCACTGGTGGGTGAGGGTCCTGGGTTGTTTTTGCTGTGGGTGTGCTGTGGAGGGCCACCACCACCTCAAGAGCTACGGATTTCACCAGCTCAAACGCTTCTACCCATTCCTCCAACTGATCTGGTCATTGCCATTAGGTGGAGGAGACAGAGGGGAGTAAGAATGCATGCACAGCCCTCAGAAAAAAATTACGTTAGCCCAACAATTTTTTTTTAACGCATCATCCGAACTGTATTTTCAAGTCTCTGCTAACAAGAAGGTCTTCTGATGAGCAGCGGGAGTGCTTTGTAAAGGAATTTGCAGACCAGAGGTGCTTACCATCAATTTCCTGCTGTCTATGATTACTGTCATTGCATTTTTGAGGCACTTTTAAAATAAACTATGCAATGATGTAATGCACACAAAAGAGCTGGAGTGGGAGTGCAGAGAAAGGAGAAGAAGCAGCATCTGGATTTTGACTGGTATCTTCTATAGAGCATCCTGATGTCTGTAATTAGTGTAATGTTATGAGAGCTTAAAAAAATAAAGGCGCCAGAGTTCCAAATAAAACATAAAATGGCTTTGATAGAATAAATGTTGCTATCATTGTTTAAAAATGTTGTGACCTGTCTGCTATAGTTTCTGAGAAAGATATTTTCCAGTGCTGCTGCTCTCGCTCTGACTCTTTTAAAAATTCTATTATTACAGATAAGGACAGAGGAAAATCCTCAAGACAGACTCGTTTTAAATCTCTGTAACACAATGCCAGCATTGTCTCTCCTCAAGCTGAACTTCTAAATTAAAATAGGCATGATCTTTAACAGAGCTCTGAAACACTCTGTTCTACAGACACTTTATCCCCTTTATTAGAGAACATTAATAATTCAAATGTTATGGCTTAGGTTAGGCAGATGCATTTGTCTGGCATTGGAATAATTTAGCTGTACTTCACCATTCAGAGCTGTTTTGATACCCAGTGAGCCAAATTCTGTAGCCTCTTTGAAAGCCATGGGAATTTTACCTGTATCTTGGCTATGTATTGAGGAGGGAGACACGAGGAAGAGGTCCTGGCAACCTTTTCCTTGATTTTTAGCATGCACAAAGAACGTACAAACATGCACTCCCAGCCCAGTCTTGCAGACTGCAAAAGGCAACATTTCCATTTCAGCCAGTTGGATTTTTGCCTGAGCAAGGCCTCTAGTTTTGGGATCTAAAAACTCTACATAAACACACTTGCAAAAACACATATGCAACCCACCTTAGCTGTAAGATTTCCCCCGCGCTTTTATTTTACCATGTGTGAAGCAGGATTTCTCCACCGCAGTGTGCACGTGTGCCTCTGAACACATCACATTTTCAAATCAAAGGGATTTACTCTGACTTTTTTCTAGACTTTAGGAGCTGAGGCACCTTCTGCCTACAGGTAGAAGTCTTTGAAGACTATGAAGTCTTTGGTTTAAGCTCAAATGTATCAGCATGTAGTGGCATCCAGATTAGTATGTAAACCTGCTTTTTCCAGGTGGTGTATTTCTTTTACATGAGACCAGTTCTACATTCAAATACCGCTGGATTTGAAGTACTTAGACTATGGAGCTGACCTCCATGGTCTGACCCCAACACTAATAAACCACAAGCAATGCCCTGAAGAGGTTTTATTTATCTCTTTCAGAAGAAGCAATGTGGATGCCAGAGCAGGATTCTCTACACCTTGTCTGGGGTGAAAGGGCCAATAAAGCTCTACTAGTCTTGGCTGCCTGCTACATGAGATGGTGGAAGGACCAATTCCACATAATGTTCAACCTTTTTAGTGATACACAGGTAATACTGAGACATTAAGCTTCAGGTTGTCATTCCAAGAGAAGTAGAATCATCATAAATATGGGATATTAGCTATTAACTCTCTGGATGTAGACAGATTAGAAACAGTTTATATGTTATATAAATTGATGTTATAATTTATAATTATGTATTACATAGATTTATTAAAAAATGTTGGATGCTTACCTTCCACCAATGTTAATCTCAGAGCAGATAATTTATCCTTTAAGTACAAGAAAACCAATTGGACGGACTTTCTCACATCTGTTCGGCTTCTATATTACAAAACACTATGAGCAACATATAACTAAATTTGAAAGTGAGGAGGAGTGCAAAAGTGGAAACATATTTATTACTACATTCACTGAAGACAGTCTACCAAATGCAACTTACAGAGAAATTTTCTCTATAATTGTATGGTAGAAAACCCAACTGGTTTTTAGTGACTTCTGTTGAGATACAAGAAACCGATATTCAGCTCCCTGCTCATCCACAGATGTAGAAATGACACACAGGATGCTTAAGGGTGCTTAAGCCAGATTTTTAAAGGATATTTGTGACCTTCAAGTTACAGTTCATTTCTAATGGGCTGTCAAAGGCCCACTTTGACACCTACTGATGTTCTTGAAAATCCCACCTGATATCTTTAGGCAGTCAAACACATTTACAAATTGACCTTGCATTTCCCTGACCTCCAAAACTGAAGACAGGGCTCTTCCCTATTTCAAAGGTATTTTACCAAGGAAGATGCATTGAAGTTGAATAACTGTTTTAATCATGACAGTGAGAGACTTAGAGAAAATATCCCTAAAACCCTGACATCTGCACCAGACCAAATAAAAACCCCACAGGAATGAAAATGTTTCCAAGTTGCTCCCTTTCTGCACGGCTTAGACAGAGGTAGAAGCTAAGGTCCTTATTAAAAGTTTCAATAGTTGTCCCTGTCTTAGACCTGGCATAGGAGAGGAGGTTCTGTGTTGCATTACTGAAATGGGGGCAGGTCCAAGTGTGTCTACCTGCCTTTTGGGGAGAACTGTGTTTGACTGGGTGAGGTTGTCCACAGCCCAGGAGTGCTCTCAACCTGCTCCTCACCATCCTGTAGTGGAGCTGGGGGACCTCCTGGAGATGAACTGTCACCTGCAGCAATGACATAAAAATGTATGATGAAGCTCTGTTTGAGGAAGTGTGGCCACCACATCAGCTGAATGAGGAGGAAAGGAAGCAACTGAGGCACTGGTGTTGAGACATGAGAAGCCTGGTCCCAGCCTGGCTACAGATTTCCTGGGCATGGTTAGTCTGTTCACTTCATTTCTCCAGCTCTCAGTTCTTGAGGGGCTTTCTGATGAAAAAAACCTGCCAGAATATGTGAAGTGTTGAAAGCACATGGTTATCATGTGTAAGACTAAACATAGAGACAGTAGGAAAAGGAGCCTGGTACTTACATATGTGATATATAAGTCTCACAAAAGAATAAACATATACAGTTCTATTAAATCATTGTGGCCTTCAAATCTATTTAAACGAAACCTTGCATGGTCTGTTCAGCTGTTCCTCATAAATCATAATTTTAGTTAAAAAATGAACTTCATATTTCTTCTGGGGTTTTGCTCTCCCATAGCCATATTCCTGGAACTGTTGCAGCCCAGAGGTCTAAGGGAGTCTTCCCTGAGAAAAAAAAATCCCATCCTTGGATTTTGGGACTAGAGTCAGACTCTGGAAAGGACTCAGAACTGGGGGAGGAGAACACTGGGGAGAGAAGGAGAAACTGGAAAAACATGGTGTTAGAGCTCTTGCGCAGAGAAACTCATGTAGTCTCCAGTGCTGTCTCATAAAACGTTTGTACAGAAATGGTGAATGGGATCATCTGATGGGAAGCAAGGCACTTAAAAAAAAGTTTGAAGCAAACCTTTCTCCTGTTTGGAAGAACTAGGTATATATTTGCCAACTTCTTCTCACCCCAATTTAATGTTTATTTTGCCTGAAATGCTGTAGTTGTCTTGTGGCAGCTGTGTTTGCAATTGTTTCTTCTCTCCCAATACTTTGCTATGAATTTATTCCCTGACCTGGTATAGAGACACACAAAGCCCTATCTGCATACCATCTTTCTGCTCAGAGACCTATGAAACTGCCTGAACAGCCTCTGGAAGACTCATTCCTCATCCAAGGAGAATTGTTTCATTTCCAGAGTCTTCAAATTTCCTTGTGTACACTTACTAGGTTGCTAACACCACTGTGTCTCTCCCTCTGCTGTGTTGCCTGCGATCTTTTGAAGGATGAAATGAGAGCACAAATTACTTTCTCTTTGGTTAACCTGAGGTCATCAGCTTTTGTCTCTCAACCCAGGCTGGATGTAAAGTGATGAATTGGTCATTGTCCCTATGGGGATCAATTCAACTTGCTGTGGCACATTACAGGGCTTCTAAAAAAAAGTTTCCAATAAAGTAGCAATGGCTATGAAATTGCACCAGTAACATACAACTCTTGGGCTTTTTCAAGACCATGTAAAAATCCCGGTGTGTGAAACTGTTTTTGTGTGAAACCCAGTCCTAGTTTCACAAACACAATGTCCTTTGTCCCACTGGATTTCAGCAGGTCTGTAAGTCAGAACTAAATGTGTGTGCAGAAGCTGAGGCTCAGACCTCCTTTGGGAGATGACGGCCAACCATTTGACTGGAGAAGTCCACACTTATTCATTAGCAGCATGACAGGAGTTCCCAGAAACCCTAATGTGGCCCCATTCTTCCAGGTGCTGTGTCCATGGCCAAGGGCAGTCACTGGTCCAGAGAATTTACAACTATGATGCTGCAGCTGTTCCTCTACTGCATGTCACATTGGTAATATCAAGTTTATTGTTATATCTGTTATATAATATCTACTTATTGTTAACCTAACTCTCCTCCAGACTCACCAATGCCTTCCAACACTGGTTTCTGAAATTGTAGATCCTCAATTCCTGCTTTTGAAAGGTCGGTCCTGGTGTGAGTGCACCAAGCAATAAGAGCTGCTCAGGTGCCCTACTTGGGGAGAGAAAGTCAGAGCAACTGCCTTGAAACAGGTAAGGAAAATCTAATTACTTACTCCTTTGAGAATCTTACAATATTACCCTTTAAGAAGACATGACTCTCGGAGGAAAGAAAACAGAAGTAGCATTCATCAGCTGTACAAATGGCTGAAAATGAACCAGCTCTATGTGAAACAGAGGTATTACAAACCTGACAAATATTGAAATTATACCTTCTGCCATTTCCACAGCTCTTAATCTGCCCTCATGAACAGCCCCTTTAGCTGTAGCCCTCTCTTGCGCTTCCCTGCAGGAATGTCTCAGTTGCCAGTCTCAGAGTTGTTTCTCTCCAGACACACCACGACATATATTTTTTGCTCTGTTTCTGCTGTTCCCCATGTCCTTTGGCCCTCAAGCGTGACTGCATAACATGAAGGGTTCAGTCCACAAGCCCTCTTCTCTTTGTGGCTCTCAGTGAGAAGACACCAGCCGGTCACTCTAGTGGTCTCCCAGTTCTCAGTCCTCTGCAGCTCTTTCCATAGACCTCCTACTAAGCAATTTTCCTCTTTCTCTATTTATTCACCCCCAAATACCGCCAAATAGTCTTAATTAGGTCCATCTGGGAAGCATATGTTCAGTTGCAGGGACTTTGGACCCACATTAAAGGGGCAAGTTCTCCATGACAGAAAGAGTTAGAGACCAGGTCCTTAATCTTTGCAGGAAGACAAATGCTGAAAAGAAGAGCTGCCCTTTTTACTGACAGTCTGGCATTCTCTGGACAAATACATCCCACTGATATAAAACAAGATCGATACAGAGGAGTTAGAGGAGCTGGCAGCGCTTTCTCTCTGATGTGCACAGTACCTTCAAGCTCTCTTGCTCAATAACAATTCTCCTGACTAGTGGACTGGCAAAACAAGAGCCAATCATACAGGTATGTTCACCAGCCGTGGAGGTTTTCTGTAAGGATCCACCAGACTCTTCCAGTCTGGTTCAAATACTGAGGTGAAATCTACCTATGACTCCTGAGAGATTATATGCTCTCCAGACTTGGTGTGTTGCTGGAAAGGATTCAG
>NW_010102979.1:49640-130785 GCF_000699245.1 Pterocles gutturalis
ACAAAGATGACAAGTCAGTATTGGCCTGGATGGGTGGCCATGGGGGCTTGACCAGGAACACAAGGCCGTACAGCAGCATCACTGGTATTTCTTTAGCTACTAACCAAAAACACTGAACTGTGCATTTTTCTTCTCCTGAGACATTCAGACTCATAGTATAAACTGCTGTAGGGTTCAGATCTTGGTGCACATGGATGTAAAGTAGTAGCAAGACATACAGAGCTAACTCTTTGCCCCTTTCACTCCCATACTTTGTTTCTGTTAGGAGGGAACTGTGTGGAGTAGCTAGAAGAGATGCCACCATGGTCTAGACCATTAGACATCCTAGATAGATGGATGGGAACAAAGACTTATAGGTTGGGTATGGATGGTTGGACAGTTGCCTCTGTCCTTCAAACATGCTGGCTAGTGGAACCAAGCAGGCACAAAAGAGTAAAGTAGGCTGCAAAGAAATTCAGACAGCTTCCTGAAAAACAAAAAGCTATAGAAACTAAGCTGTGTCTCCCTAGACTGCCCATACTTGCAGGGATTCAACAGTCATCAGTCCTCAGACTCACTTTCTTTTGTCCACAGTTGAGTCCAGGAAAGCAGGAGGAATGTGGGTTGAAGACACTTGCAGGAAACATCATTTAGGAAAGCTCTAGAATTCATCATCTCTTGGCAGCTTAGGAAATAATTATTTTTGGAGCTCTTACAATATTATCATTACCTTAGAGCTAGAGGCCTTGGGTATCTTTAGGAAAGCCTCTTCCAGTGGGATTCACTTTTCATAACATCTCCAGCAGAAGTGCCCACAGAGTAGTTTCCTACATTTAGCTAGCTTTTTCATGGACAGATTCAGCTGGGATGAGGCATGATTCATTTGGCCAACTTCATAGTCTCTCTCAGGAAGATTTAAGTCACTTTCTGGAAGTGCCTTTTCCCCTTTAAGTTGATATTATGGGTTCAAAAAGACTAGTTCAGGGATAGGTATTGAACACTAGCACAAGCATACCCTATCATGACTTTTTAAAGCAGCCTTCAAGACTGGGGGCTGCATGGATTTCCTACACATCTTCTGGGGCAAGGCATTACCAGGAATGAGGGTCTGGCTTTTCTGACCTTCAACACATGTTATAAAGACTCTCTCTTTGCCTTGGCTTCCCTTGAAAATAAGGTGGAGCGAGGAAGGTGTGAGTTTTTGTGGGACAGAGGGAATTCCTTTTTTCAAAGTCAGCATTGGACCCATGTAGATATTTTCACTAAAAAGTGTGCTTTTAAAGCTCTACAGGTCCCACTTGGAGTTTAGTGGGTGATCCACACATTACAGCTGTAAAATTCATAGCTTGATTTTGCAGTCTTTGATGACATGAGTTGTCCTACACAGCGTGAAGGGGCAAAACCCTGGCACTCTACCCATTTTTATCAGCCGTATGTATGGCTGAAAGCCATTCAGTGTGAGTTAGGGCTGTGAAATCACCTCCCAGAGAAGTCTGGGAGAAGCCTCTTTCTAGTCTAAAGAACTTTCCTTAGACCAGGTAGAAAAGCAGCAAGGGTAGAAACTCCTGAGCCCACCCGCAATCACATTTCCTTGTCCAAGAACATCAGATTTTTGGGATATAGGCTGAAAAATAAAAACATCCTATAAGGAGACTGTTTAATAAGTTGGGGCAGCCAAGTATGTGAAAACTCCTGTGATCTTCTCAAGCCTTGTTGGGGTTGGCAGAGAGGTTTCCGAAGCACATGGAGGTGGTCAGACACTTGAAAAGGACTAAAGTGTCAAGTGCCAGGTGGAAAAAAAAAAAATCTGTTAAATGTTATCACAGTATCTCTTCTTGGTGAGGTAAATTTCCATACACTTGTGACTTACTGTATGGCAACTTCATGTGCTGATTCAGGCCATAAACAACTTGTCTTTACTCAGTGTATGTGCAATCTTCCCCAAACACTGTCTGCTTCAGGATTTTGTGCAATTGGACGTGGGCTCCATTAATATATGATCTCAGCATTATTTAAATCAGTGCATTGTAGCATCTCATTCCTATAAATAACTGTGTAGCAGATAAGATCTTTTCTGTGCCTGCATTGCCATGATTTTTCTACCTGTCTTAGGGGCTTCCAGAAACAAATAGGTAGAATGAAGCTTTTCTACAGCTTTCGGGGATTTTTAAAAATAACCGTAAGCTCCCTGAAACTGATGTTGCCTTAGATAATCTGAGCTAAGCAGTGCAGTGTCCAGCACAGATGTGGTAGTGCAGGATTAACCTCATCAAGGAGGTAACAGATTCCTCTTCACCTAAGAGTCTCCATGCCCTGCACATCAAAGGCTTCTGGAACTCTGGGTCAATACTGGCACCATCAGGTAGCTGCGCTCTAAAAGCCCAAGTACCAGTACAGGTACTACAGAAAACTCTTTGTGACTTGATCTTACAGTGCTTCTTTTTTTTTTTTTTCCTTTTTTTTT
Source organism: Pterocles gutturalis (assembly GCF_000699245.1). Lineage (NCBI taxonomy): Eukaryota > Metazoa > Chordata > Aves > Pterocliformes > Pteroclidae > Pterocles > Pterocles gutturalis. The sequence goes on from NW_010102979.1 coordinate 52,084, forward strand.
TTTTTACCTGAATGATCTACCTTAGCTTGAGCAAGATTTAATTCAGGAAAGTCCTGTGGTCAGTGCACATGAAGAAAATAGCCTCTAATGACTACAGTTTATAAATAATGGACCTCTGAATGCTTGTGAGGTTGTCTAGTAAGTTGGAATAGTTTTGGTATTGGTGTTGGTGTAGACACACAGGCTGCTCCCTCGTTTTACTGCAGCCTATATTGGTATGCAGTTCTACAGGCAAGAACACTGCTCAGAATAAAATTTTAAATTATAATTAAAGCACTAAGAATCAGTGATGATGCTTATGAAGATGCAACTACAGTAAGTAACGAATCAAAGAATTCAAGAAGCTGTGAAAAATACTGGCCTTAATGTATGTGTTAACTATATGCAGTGTTCTCTAGTTTCAGAATCTTGAGATTTGTGCTAACATTTCTGGTGTCTTTCTTTCGCAAAGAGGAGGCCATCTTACCAAGAAGCATTGTGAGCAGTACAGTTTATCAGGTTTTGAACATGTACAGAAATTGCACAAATTCAACAGAGACTTAATAGCATTCAAGATACTTTGTGAGCCATACAGCATTATGTTTGAAGATCTGGTTTCTCTGGTTCAGAGAAGAGCTTAAGAGCATAGCATAACTCTCTCAAGATACTCGCACTGTCAGGATGATGCATAAACTGATCCTGCTCACAGAAGATAAAACCGGCTCTGTGGATCACAGTAAAATTCACAGGCTTGAATGCCATTCTGGTATTCAGAGGCACCGCTGCTGGAGATCCAACCTTACCATGGAAGCCGGTGTTTGCAGTATTCAAAGGGGAAAGCCTGTGCTGTCTAAGGCTTAAGACATCTGGCTTGTTGTTGTAAACCTTAAAATTCCAGAGAGTAAAAGCCATTTTCAGGTACTCAATCACAAATCAGATTTGAGGTTATCAGTGTGTACATGTAAGGTTTAGGATTCCTTTTAATCTATGTAAACAGTGTGCTCAAGAGCTGCATGTATTTATGTAGAGATCAAAGAGGTGGCAACATCTATGGAGAATAAGCAGCAAGAAAAATCATAGGGATGGTAAATGATCAGTTGTGAGAAGGAAAACTTGAAAAACTTGATTCTAGATATGGCAAATAGGTTGCACTCAGACGTGGCTCTGATATGTGCACACTGGGCTGGCATGTCACCCGCTGCTTGTAGCTTCTCATTACCAAGTGACACTGCATTTAGGTCCTTGGGAAGCAAAGCAGCTCTGCCTCCAGCTTTCTCCTACCAGCAGCTTCCTGCCTTTTCACCGGCTGCTGCCTGCGCCGGGAGCGGCAACATGCAGGGACACGATGCGCTCTCCTGTGCCAGGGCTGGGCTCCTTTTCACCATCAGCTTTAGCCTCCTGTCCTGGGAGCATGACCAGCTGCATTGCCTCTTCCCAGAGCTCCCCTTAAACTGAGCCTCTCCTTGCACCCACTGGGGTTGATGGGGCAAGGCTGCTTGCTCTTCTGTGGTCATCTGTGTCCCTTTTCCATGCCGCCTTGGCTGCTAGAAGATCGTCTCCTTCACAGAAAGCTGACGGTGACAGGACAGTGTGATTAAAAGCTACTGAAATGTCCTTTTTAATGAGAAAATGAAGTGTTTTCCATTGTGGTATGATTACTTTTTTTTCTCAAATTCAGCAAAAAAAGAGGAAACAAAAAGAGGAACATGTTCATTTGTTGTAACTGGAGTTTGTGAAATGAGGTCTTCTTGAGAAAGCTACCAAACATTCATTTCAAAGAATACGGACGTTTTGGCATACAACTATTGTGGCATGTCCAGAATATAATTAGCTCCTGAAGTGTTTTGAACTTGTAAATATGTCTTTAGATCATAAACTGGTCCAGTAGCTATGCCGAACTTTAAAGCTGACTCTTGGAAAAACAAGGCTTGGAAGGAGAGCTCAAGCCACAATAGACATACATGAGGACCCAAGAGAATTTTTTTCATGCATATGGTTCATCTATTTACATATTTTACTGCAACCTTTTCAAAACTCTTATGCCTGGGGCAGTGGATGAAAATACTATTAGAACAATGTAGGTAATCATGGATGGTTTGAGCTGTTTAGCTGCCAGTATATATTTCATTCACAATTTAGGCTTTAATTTTCACTAGGCAAGTGAGAAAGAATAAGAAACGTCTGCATCTGTATAGTAACTGTCAGAGGACCTTAGATGCATCACTGAAATTAAATCTCACAACAGGCCTGCAAGTGAGGCTGGAGAACACATTCTCTGTTGGGTAAGCTAAGGTAGAAAGGGGTGAAATGATTTCCTACAAAAGGGATCAGTGGCAAAAATTGAAAGAAGAACCCAAAAGACACAAAAGATATTCCTGCTTCTCTCTTCTGACTTCTCAAATATACTCTGCAGGCGTGGGAGAACCGATTCAGATCAAACAAGAGCTGATCCAGACCATTGCCCAAAACCTAAGTAGTTAAAGTCTGTATAGTGCTTTCAAACTACAAAGTAAGCTATAAGTGCTAAGTATTATTATTACTCTGAATCAAACAAAACCCAAACCTGCTCTAGAGGTACAAAAATATTTGCTTAACTTTTATGTATTTATTTTAAATTCTGGCTTGACTCTGTGCTTCCTGTTGTCTCCCGGGACTGAAAGTGCAGATACTCCAATGCCACAAGGTGGCTGTGCTAGCAGTATTTCTGACTTGGCTGGAGACAAGGCGCTCTGGAAATCTCACAAGAAAGCTTTCTGTGTGACTCTCCACAGACAGCTTAATCCACCTGAAAAGCAGTGAGTGAGGCTTTTGCTGCAGGAAAAGCCCCCGCTGAAGTCAGAGCATGCAGCTGAGGGGCAACCAGGATGGTATTATACTTTCCCAGCAGGAGCTGGAATTTCAGAGGTAGTTCTTTCCATAACTGGGAGATGAGCACTGGGGTTTTCAAAAGAGCCTAGATGACACAGTTACCTTTGATTCCTTCCCTGAATTAGGGGTTTTAAGACTCTCAGGCAAGCTGTGATCGATGACTCCCTTCCAGCGTACATCTTGGAGAAGGGGTGGGAAGAGTATCATCTGCAGGAGACAACCTCTCCTCCAATTAGTCAAATCATCACAAGGTCTATCTGTTTTCCTCATTTGATAGCAAGTCTGTTTGTTTCACCTCTGGGGTTTGCGTCGTCATTTGAAGTCGGCTTGAGCCTATTAACCTCTTAACTGCTTCTGGCCCTACCTGGCAGAACTGCACGCTACACTGATTTCGGTGGAATGCCAGTAAAATGTTGGCAAAGGAACAGATGCTGTTGGGACCCAACAGAGAAGTGGTTAGCCGCATGTATGTTGTTCAGTGCAGCAGTCTGAAAGCTCATATTGTGAGAAGTACTTTTCACCATGTGTAAAGTCTGACACATATTTCAAAGGAAAGCTTTTAATTACAGCTGACAGGTCTGCCCCCACGGCTGAAAAGTGACTTAATTTTTGACCCCAGCAGCAAAGGAGTCCGTGAATCAGGCTGCCACTGCAGCGCTAATTCAAATCAAGAGCTGCGGCTTTATTGCCTGTGCAGGACTCCTATACGGGTTGAGTGTGACTCACCAAAATGACCATTAGGATACGGACTGTAAGATAAGTGGCTTGAAACAAGTCACCTTGTGCCTCAGTTTCCTCCTTTGCAGAACAGGACAAACAGTACATCCATTCTTATAAAGTGCCGTTGGATGTAGGGGTGAAAACCCCTCCACAAGCTATTACTAATTACAATATATGCTGATAATGGGGGCCACAGACATGTCCTAATTGTAAATCTGGGTCCAGATTTGCATTTAGACTGTCTCTGAGTTCAGCAGTGTTTCAAATCTAGGTTTTAGTTCAGCCCAGTAATGTCTCAGGCAGGATTAAAACTGAATCTGGGAATTTTGGAGAAGCAGCACTCGATTCAGGATGTCATTGCTGTGGCACAAAGGACAACTGCTTGGCACCATAGCAGCCATCCAGCCAAAGTTAGGTCTGTACCAAACCTAGCCCTAATTGCCTTGGTGCTCAGAAAAGCATGTTTCTACTCAGTTTGGCACTTTTCTGCGCTCCAGCAAATGCAGTAAGAACCAGAGATCTCATGAATAGCACTGTGCTAATAACAGCTCAGGCCCTTTTTTAACAGACATTAAGGGAAAAACAGTTTTTGGATTATTTCAGTAAAATAAGCTGAAATAGTGTTATTGGAAATGCAGCTTTTTTTTTTCCTTTTTTTTTTCTTTCTTTCTATCCCTGTCCTGTTCAGAGCACCACTATTTTTGCCTAATAAAATTAGAAGAATTAATGTTGAAAAATTGAACTGACAAAGTATTAAAACATTCAGTTGGTGGGAAAAACAAAGAAGAAATAACTTCTGAGGAAACTGTAGCACCTTTAGAAGCAAGCACTTTTTTAAGGTGTCTGGCTCAGCAAGCCAGAAAGATCAGAGATTTTGGATGAGCCATTCACAGACTGGCTGACAGCTTGTTAAAACTGGGTATACTGTGCAAGGGGTCCAGGAGCCCAGTCTGCCCTGGAGCCTGCAACGAGGAGGATCTTGTCCGTACCCAAGCAGCTTTGTACTTTGAGTCTGTGGCCATGCTTGGCATTTTGTGGAAAAACAGAGGTAAAAACCAACACTGTCTGCCTTCCATGGCAGTCGTGACGCTTAGGGCAGCCCAGCTGCTCCAGCCCTGTCCTGAGCACAGGCAGCTGTGGGTGCTCTCGCCCAAGGGATGTGTTGAATTTGGAGTCCCCCGAGGGCAAGAGGGCACTGGACCCTTCTCTTACCCTCCCACAGACCGTTTGTTTTATAGGTGAGGAGGGATGTAATGTGGTAAATACATGGAGACAGAACCGGCAAGAAATAAGAACTGTCTGACAGAGAAGGGGAAGAAAAATTCCTCCTAGTGGTCATCACAGGAGGCTGATATGGTTTCGTTGTTATTTCAGGAAGGAAGTAGCAATGCACTGAGCAAGACAAACTGCCCAGCTGTAACACCTGGACACCACAGTCCTTTTCACCAGTGATTAGACGGGAAAGTGAACTTTCAAGCTATTGCCAAGTATCTTTCAAACCTCGATTCCTCTAAGACAAAAAGCCTGGCTTTGCACAAAGCGCGCTGGATGATTTTGCACTTTCGACAGTGTTGTATCTGTCCCTCTGTGTGCTGCACTATGTATATACACATATTCCTCAGACACAGATTTTCATAAATAACCCCGTCAGCATTCTGCTTGGAGTGAAGAGTTTGCACAAGCAGCAGGTCAGCTCACAACTGTGCAGAGCAGGGTGGCTAGCTTACATGTGCTGGCTGCAGCTGGGCACGCACAGCAAGATGGGTTACAGCACATATTTACTCTGAGGCTGGTTCATTTCTTCTCTTTTGGCTTTTCCCAGAACCACCATGCCAGTAGGTACCATCCGGTCCTGATGGGTTTTTTTAAAAGGTGCCAGTAAGGAGCTGGGTATACAGTGTGATTTGTCTATTAGTGGTAAAGAAGTGCTCAAACCTACAGAATTTAAATCCATAGCCTGTGCAGATTTTTGTGCATATAAAGTAAAAATTTTTTGCACATGTGTGCAAAGGAAATGTTTATTTCACAGCTGAGCTGTCAGCAGATGGTGCTGAAGGTGGTGTTGCATCACTGTCTCTGTAGGAGCAGTGGGTTTGGATGCCAGGTGTGGACCCCAGCTCCCCTGCCCAGGAAGCATCACCAGGAGACCTTTGGGGCAGAAACTTTGCTTTTTTTCCCCTTTCTGTGTGGCACTTCTCAATGGCTAGGCCCAGTTAAATGGTGTCTCAGCGGAAACTAGAGGAGACTCTCACTTACTGCTTGAGTGACGTGCAGGAGCTGGAGGACAACATCATAAATATTTATGATAGATGCTACAAAGTAACTATACATGAGAAGAGCATGAACTCAATTTTGTTAATAAAAATCTGTGAGTCCATGTGAGAAGGAAAAAATTTTTTCAGTTAGGAGAGTCCAACTCTGCATGGCCCAGTTTTGTTACCATAATCACACTTCAACTGAGTTAATTCCAAATCTGCTAATACTCAAATAAATGATCTAAACCAAATCTAACCACTTATACCTTGCTGAAGCATTTTTTCAATAGCTGACACCCCAAAAAATCCCTGTTGAAAGGTTCCAGTAAAAAATTCCAGTAAAACAAGAAATAAAGGTCAGTGTGGACAACACTCTTTTAAATCACTACACCAACTATTACTGTTGTGATGAACACCCTAGATAAGGCATGGGTACTGAAAACAAACCAGAGTTCCTTGAATAGCTGTACAGCATATAAATGATTTAGGAGAGAAGCTACATCTAATAACTTGTTTGTTAAAACAAATCCAGTATGACTTCATGCTAAAAAGTTGGGTGGGTGTAATTCTCCTCTAGCTGAATACTCTGAAGTTTATATGAGAAGCTAAGTTTTTTGGGTTTGAGTTTTCATCATTCCATAAGCAATTGTAGCTATGTACTGACACCACTAGGACAATAACAATGATTTAACATGATAGTAATAGCAATATAGTCAAAGCTTCGTCAGAATTTCCATTTTAAACTCTGTTTGTTTAGAAATAATATTTCAACCAGTTAAAACTGCATCAAGCACAAACTTGGCATTTGTGGTCAGCCTGGATGCCTGGATGTAATTACTTTCTTTTATACAAAAAAAAAAAAAAAAAAGTTACTTGATTTTTTTCATTATTTTCAAAAGCAATTTTTCTTTGTTGTTGTTGTTCCTGCCATTGTCCAGATGAAAAAAGTTTAATCTTAAACAACATGATTTTGCAACCATGCTGTCCATAAAGAAAACAAATTGCTCTTGGCATTAAAAACAGATGAGCAACTTAGGCCTGCACAGAGCTGATCCTGTGGCCTGGAGATCAATGGGAGCTTTGTTATCCGTGCCCCTGGGTGTGAGAGCAGCCCCGTGCTGTGGGAGCTGAGCTCCCAGTACACATTCAGGGGATGGAGTTGGGAGCGCCATTCACAAAACTGCTGGCCAGAAAGGAGGAGGGACTCCCCAGCACTGGGTAGTGATTTTGCCTACACCTTGGTACCACACCCCTAAACACAACACACAGCACTTCCAGGGGTGGAAAGCATTCCTTCTGCTCTTCCTTGCCCTGTCAAAGAAAAGATAACCCCGAATGCAAGATGCAAGCTCAGGGGTGGCTTGGCTATGGGGTCCAACTCACGGCATTACTCATAAGGGGTTAGATTCTAATTTGAATTGAAATTTGTTGAATTTTTGGAAAAGTTCAGAATTGGCGTAACCTTTTAAGCATATGTCTATGATACCTTCCCAGACAGGAAAAAGAACAAAACCTTACAACAAAATGAAGCCAAGACTGAGAACCTGTATCCCTATTCAAAGGATGAAAAGCCCAACACAGTCATAAAATTGTCCTAATTCAAGCATTATAAACCCCAGTTAAGGCTGCACTCACAACAAATCCAAACTCATTGAGGAAAAAAAGGAAGGGCAAAACCACCCAGGCAACATTAATCCTCTCCTGAAATCAAGTCAGACTGCTGTTTCAGTTTATGACCTTAAATGATAATGAATTGATTTTTGAAAGCCTCATTTTCCCCTTTTTCCTCTTCTGTGTGTCTGGACTTCAGGGAAGAATTAAGACTTTTCAGGTGCCTTGAAAGTATTTACTGCCTCTGAAGCATAACTTTAATTTTGATTTACCAGAGTTTAAAAAGTCAGTTTGGAAATGAGTGCGACAATTGTGTAAGGAAATGTATGAACTTTGAGCTCAGATGACTCATTTTTGTGCTTGATTTGAGATTTAGAGCAGCAGCATATTAAAGATGCTTCCAAATACAACTGAAATATTTTCTTTTCATAAGGCTATTTAATATCTAACAAAGTGCCATAGAAACAAGTGGGAAGCTTACCTCATTGATTTTAATGGGAATTTGTTTCCCAAGAAAAATTTGCTGGTTCAGTATTTTCCTAGTTGTGCAAAACCAATTTGCAAGGAAAATAGATCAGACATACTTGGGATTTTGATGCTGCAGATAGCGTGAAAAACATCTTTTGGGACAGCCTTTCTTGCAGGGCTTTGAAAAGTCAGCATGTCCTTTGCCGTGACGACCGCAGTGTTTGCAGAGTCAACAGCATTTGTGAAGGCAGGCAAGAGCCTCAGATACCATCATGGGACATACAGCAGGAGTCACGTTTTCAGGAGGAACTAACCCTGCCCCTTTCTTGCACAGCTGGTTAGCACAGGGCTGCAGGACCACGCTTGGGAGGAACTGGGCAAGGGCATAGGCATGAGCAGGGAGACACGAAGCACTTTTCCATTCCCCTCCAGAACCTGTTTGACCATACCTGTTGGACGTGCAGCCAGATGGGTCCTGAGGCATTGGAGGAACCTTCTCCCTCTCTCATTTCAGACCAGTCTGGTGCATGCCTGTTGCCACAGTGCTCTGAGACTTGGGATTGGGATGAAACAACAACAGAAGCTGCTGAAAACTTTTCAGGGCTTCCAAGGCCAAATTTTCCTAGGAAGAGAAAAAAATTGTTCATCGTCATGACTTTGCATAATATTGTGCAACCCTCTTTGGAAATAATCCTCCTCTCAGCCCTGAATGATGTGGTTGCTGATGTGTTTGGTGATAATTGCATCTTTCTGCGGACAGCTCTGTCAACAGCCACACACCCGCCTCTTCTAACCAGCACGTCAGGCCCCATCCTGCTGATTTCTGTGGACTTATTCTTCCCTCATCTCTCTTTCCCCTCCTGTTTCCCCAAACAGAAACATGACCACGACTGTGTCCCGCACCGACCAACTTATCTATGGTTTCCCATCCACCGGCACAGCTGCCAGCACCACTCCCAGTTTCCAAGGGGTTGTGCCTTTAAGCAGCTCTTCTTTTCATTCTAACATCTTTTATTTCATTTAAGACTTAGGAAGTGACACTGGTGTGGTGGACAGAAGCAGAAAAGATGGGCAGAACTTCGTAACCCTTGATCTTCTTTCAAATTCACAAGTTGATGAAAAACTCAGGGGAGCTTTTCTGATATTGTTTGCATACTCTGTGTAGCTGGAAAAGTGAAATTCTTCTGAATGAGCAAGACGAGGAAAATACTTAGCTCTCATGATGCTGGGAAAACTCTGGGGTTATTTTTGTCCACACATATAATTTCTGGCCAGAAAAAAAAAAAAAGCCTCAAGTGTTCTGAGTATGTGAGTTTCTTATCTTCTATTAGAAAACACAAGCACTGGCAGGAGAAAGCAGACTTTCTTCATTAGGTGCCAGAATATTTAACATAGGTTCCTCAATATTGGAAAAAGTAGTCAGAAGAAAAACAAGAAAAGTCGTTATCTGTTTTTTTTCCCCTTTTAATAACCTTTTCAGTAGCACAATGCATTCAAAGCTAGGCACATTCCCCTCAGTGCAATACGGTCTCAAGACATGATTTAGATGGAAAATTTAAGTAAGATTAATGCAATTTATTATCCGCCAGGATATCCCTACAAACCACACTGCTTGGCTGAATTTTTGATTCTCAATCTAATATTTCAGATGAGATTTCCAGACGGGTGTCTTATTCCTCTATTAGTTTAGTGAGGGTGATATAGAGTTTGTAAAACAGGAGAGGTTAAGCTAGTTTTAACACTTGATTAATCATTTAAATTACTTTGTTACTGTTTGAATCCATTGACTTTTGTTTACCAAGCAACTCCCTGAAACCCAAAGCCAACAAAAACGGCAGGCAGCTTTCCAAGTTGTTAATTTATTCAATGAGTTCTTCAAAGGAGTTCTAAAAGGGGAAAAAAGGAGCAAATTTATAGTTGCATTGAAAGGGTAGAGCAATTCTTGTTCATTGCTTGCTAAAAATGTCTAGGTTTTTATGACTCAGAAAAAAAGCCAATATTCAAATACGCTGGCCAGCTCCTGGAGACATATATTTTTTAAGCAAATCAAACAAGTACTTAACAGAGCCTGACTGCGTGTTCATGCAAATACTGACTGAAATAAAATCAACTCGTGTGACAAGCCACACTTTTCTCTGCTTTTTATGTGCAACTGTGACTTCATCTGAAGTAAGATTCTGTTCCCCCAAAGGAAAATGTGAGCACTTTCAGAAAAGGCCTGTAGGAAGTCAAGTCAAGACAAAGGACAAAGCTTTTTCAAAAGCAAGTATGAATGGGTGATTAAAAAGCCCCCTTCAGCTACACAATGTACATGTGTACAGTTTGCAATTGTCCACTGGGGAAAGGGGAAAAAAAATCCCAAGCCCTAAATCATGAAAAAAAGACTAGCTTTCTATTCTGCATATTACAAAGTCCGAGTTTGGTAAATTGATTACAATTTCTTTACAGAGACCTATCAGGAATAAACCACTAAGTCTTAGACATAAATTTGAATTCCAGAGTCTCCAGCTAACCCAGCTCATAAATGAATTCCTAAATGCTGACTGTGCCAGAAGACCCAGCACTGCAAAACCACTTGGCAGAAGCCATTAGTTTCAATGAGATGAACTGCTCTATTTAGCTCTCATTCAAAACTTTACAGAAATGCCAGATTTCCATAAACACAGGTTTCCTTGAATTTCCAGGGCTTTGATTAACTGGTAGATGAGGGTGTCTTACAAATATAGATTTGTATGCAGAGTTCAGCTCAGAAAGCATGAGAGACTGGAAACAGACTATAGGCTTTTCTTTCTTTCTTACTTTTTCTCTTCCTGACCTAACAGAAAGCAGGAAAACTCCTTTAGAATATTTTGGAGCTGAGGCTTTAATAATTAATAATTATTCTGTGGTTTAACACTGTTGTAGATCATTTTCCTGTCATTTATATCATCATGTGTTAAGCTTTTTATGAGAAATTAATATCCTTCAGCTTTTATAGTATAGTTTTAAAGTCTTAAAGCAATGAAAGACTAAAAGAAAAAGAAAAAACTCACCCCCCATTTTTTCCTCTTTAAAAAAAAAAATAATCAGTTTGTGGAATCTGTTAAAAGCAAAGGCTACCTCTTTTGACAAGGGACAACATTTTATTTTTACTGTTTCTTCTTCTACTTACCTGCACTTTTCTTGACCCACCCATCAGTCAATCATGTTGAGACAATGCTTTTTGATACATTTGAATATATTTCTTACAGTCAAGCTGGTTAGGTGAAGAGGAGTTTCGGGGTTTTTTGTGCATTCTAGGTTTTGGGCCAGGTTATGGACCAATGCCTTTTATGGCTTGGATGCAGCAGCACTACAGATTAAAGATCAAGTCTCTCTCTGCTCCACCCCCTCTCTCATTTTTCCCTCCACCAGCAAATGTTCCTAAAAAACACATAACCTGCATACTACTATGGTGATCGTCATAAATCTATGACTTAATGGCATTGCTAGGGAGAGTACAAGAACTGAACAGATAATAACATGCAACTATGGTTTATTAACCTTAAACTCTCTTAAATCAGTCATAGAACCATAGCAGCCAAGAAAACTATTGTGGTCAAACGCCATGAACTCTAGCTTGCCTTTAACACTAGGAACATTCCCCCTCTTCTCCAGCTTTTGTACAGTGTCTCTGTTCCCAACGAGAGTTATAATAAAAATTATAGTTTATGTGCATGTTTTTTGGTTAGGCTCTGAGAGACTGATTCAGCATTTTTTTTTCCTTCGCTTTTTAAAAAAAAAAAAAAAAAGTTGGCTGTGTGGGTGCTGAGCCACGGAGCCTGTGTGTGGCCCCGCGGCTTGGCGCCCACACAGTGGACTCCTGCTACAGCTGGCAAAAACTGCTGGGATTTCATAGCTGTAAAGCACTACGTTAGGCCTTTGGCATTACCCCACCCTTCCTGAGCGCTGCCTTTGAATAAGCCCGTATCCTTTGGCCATCTATGGATTATGGGCTTTCCAGTGTATTCTGTTTGGCCAACGAATGAAAAAGGTTACTGAAAGCTGTACGTGCAGAAATAAACGTGGTCTAGCTTTTCATTGAGAATTCCCCCATTTACCATTGGCGTTTCCTATGGGACTTGCTACCAAGAAGTTGAATTTGGGTATAAGCAATTGACAGGCATTGTTGTGTCGACAGAGGTGAATTCAGCCAGTAAGAAGAATACTGCCACTGGAAAATGTGACCAAAGCAAGTACAGTGAAATAAATGCAAATCCAAAGGCAAAACCAAAGAGCATTAAATTAAGCAAACTGTGCAGAAGATGTGAAGATGTTGATGATCTTAAAAAGAACTGAGTCCAGCCCTCAGACTTGGGTAACAGCGAATGATACTGCTGAAAATGAGAGCTGTAATTTGAGGATTTCAGGAACCCCAGAAATGAGCTGAGCAGTCAGATCTCAAATAGGATGGAACTGTACCGTTTATAGAGCTCTTAGGGTCATGACGGCTACTAGGCGTACAAAATCCCTGTCTCAAATATTCAGACTTCGGGTTGGGATAAACATCATATTGAGTATAAACTTCAATTTGTCTATTTAAACTATACAGTCCTATTTACCGAAGAATAACTGGGGAAATAGGAAAAAAACCCTAAACCCCAAAGATAATTTACTACTGTTGTACTACTTCTCCTTACAGAAAAATGTAACAGGAAGAAACCACTGAAACATAGTTTGGGTCTGAAGAACTGTATTTCTTGAGTATCTGTAAATCTATGAACATCCTGCTGCTTTGCCTGGTTTCTGTGAGCCCTAAAGCCCCAGCTTTGGTGAAAGGCCACACACAGATCACAGACAGTACAGGAGAAACCTTGATCTCTCACTTGGCAGGGCACAGAGGCTGTCTGTCCATGTGGGAGTCAGTGTCTGAAATCCAGCAGCAAACCTGGTCTTTTGTAAGAGAACTGGACCATCTTTTCTTCTTCTAAAACACAGTCAGAACAAGTATTCTGCTTCCGTAGCCAAGGGGATGGTGTGTAGAGCACTCCAACAGACTAGGGGACCTCCAAATGAGTGCTATCCTCATCTGAATAAGATACAAACCTATGTCGCCTATAGACCCTGAAAGCAACCTCAACAAATATGCTGAGGTTTGTTGTAACAGTGAGAGTGTGGGAGTTCAAGAGTCAGGCTGGTCAAGGGGCCAAAGGGCTCGGGAATGTAACTGGAAAGTCTAATCCCTGCTCTGAGAGCTGGCTACATGATTTCCAGAGGCTTTTTCACTTATATTGCAGGGCTACAGGCCTGTTTGTGAGCATTATCAACTTTTTATTAGTTGGCCAAATTATTCTCTGCAATGTGGAAGCAATGACTCTTGAGGGGGTCTTTGGCAGAATTTGAGAAAAGGAGTAAATTTTTGTTTTCCACCAAGCAGAAATGTGTGGAATACCATCGTCACACTATATAGCATACCATCTATACCATCCACAGGCAGCAGAGATACTGTAGACACAGGGTAGCTTTAATCTTCGTAACAGGGATTTTGCATCTCTCCAGTGCTAGGATGATTACAGGAGGCTGACGCAGGGTGGAGGGAGTGGAGAATAAGAGAAAGGTAGAATTGGATACGTATAGTGCCAAATGAGCCCTTAATTAGCTTTATCCTTATCTTAAATCATGCACTGACAGTGCCCTGCCAGCTGCAGTCCCTCCCTAATTTAGGGGCACCAAGGTCTCTGCTATGTGCACGTGGTGCTCAGCACCACCCAGCATCAGAAGAGAAGGCAGAGAGAAAACAACCCATCCAAATAAGCAGACAACGCAAGACCAGGTTGTCTGTTTTACCTACCAAGCCTCGTCAGTCCCTTCTGACTCACGAAGTTGGTTCATACATGGTTTCTTCCATTTGTGGAGAGATGCTGGTGGCAATAGGCTATTCTTATTGTGCAAGTGCACCAAGGCTGGCCACATCACAGACATTATGGGCAGGTACGCAGGCACAGAGGCACGCGCATACACACAGAGATGGAAACCTATCACTGAGGTATTTGTTTGAGATGGAGCCATGGGCTCCAGCTCACTGTTTAGGAGAGGGACAGGGATGTTTTCACATGCACACTAAACAAAAAATCCCTGAGTAAAATTTGCACACAAATTGGTGCATTTAGAAAGGTTCCTAATGAAAAAAAAAAAAAAAGAAAGAAAAATATAATTATCAATTTTTCTTGCCCATTGGAGTATGTGAAGAATTCTGCCAAGAATTTTTATTTCAGATAACGGATTCCAAGCCCCCATTATCAGTGTGGAGGAATTAATACCCTCTGTTCATGTTTTTGCCAAGACCAAATGTGGAAAATGCTCAAACCACACCTGTTTCGGTTCTACAACACACGCACTTCTGCTTGCCAGCTCTCTAGCTGATAAAATTAGTTAGGGGATTTCTGATCCTTTTTTTTTTTGGTGTTATTTTCAAGGCAGTTACAGGACAGCAGTAGCAAGGGTATGTGGTTAGCTCATAGGGATGTGAGAGGGAAAGCAGAAACACTTCAATTCTCCAGCAGCAGTTACACAGAAGAAGATTTGGCTCTAATATAGAACGCTAACTAGGGCGAGAGTGTCATGGCTGTGCTGCAGGCATCGATGAGGGGATGTGGGGTTACGCTGCTGAACTAGCTACTCTATGTCTGGTGGAAATACTAATCTCTTTTTCACTTTAGTTTATACTCGTATTACTCTCACCAATTTTCACAGTTGTGTTGTGGCTTACCTTCTCCAACGGGAGGGGCTTTTTACAATCTTAAAATAAAAACACAAGGTGCTTCTTGCTCTCCTCCACCCCCCAAAATTTTTTAAATTTTTGTTGCATTGTAATTAACAATAAAAGTAACAAAAGACACTCATAATTCACAGATTATGCAAACTGTTAAACAGAGATCTACTTCAAGGTGTTCCGTGGAAGAAGTATATAAAACCGCTTACTGTGAAACAGTGGAGGAAAACTAGGGAGCATCAGTATAATGGTATAACCATGGCAAGGGTGACATATTTTTGCAGAATGGTTTTCAAATGCTATTGGTGTTTGAATTCGGGAAGTTCAGATTTAAGGAACAACAGCTCTAAGATTCAAACCCAAACCAATTTGCATTCTTTAATGTTCATTCCTCAAGCTAGCAGGTCTTTTCCTTTTTTTATCTGAGAAACTGAATCCCAGTGTCTCTTCAATGTCTCCCCAAAACAGTTAATTTGGAAATATCCAAAAGAGAGTTTAATTGCCGTTGTAGGTTATTGAGTTTAGGGCTGGGTGAGCAATATTGTCTGCAGATATTTAATAGACTGTGTACAGATCTGGCTAGTTCTTTTTCCTGAAACAGAAAGACTTCTACAGTCAGCCATTTCTCCTGACTAGTGAAAAGAGGAGTTTAGAGCACCTGGCCTCCCTGTCCATGCCCATAAGATGATGACTGCTTTTTCATGCTGATGCTTTGTTGGCTCTTTACACCATTCAGTACATTACGTACTGTACTATATTGTGTAATTTTTGAAAGTCTGAATGTTGTGTAGTAGTAGTCAAAAGCTTAAAATGTCTGTTACATTTATGCAGTCACTTTTATCAAGCAAGTTCCTAATCTCACCAGAGGATGAAATCAGATCTGTCCAAGGAGACTGATTGTTCATAAAACAATGTTGACTAGCATTATTTCTTTTCCAGGCTTTTACTTCTTCTTTGATTATATCTTGTGTCAGTTTTATTCCTGGTTCTGCAATTGGAAACCCACAATAACAGTGCTATAGTGTTTCACAAATCTGCTCATAGTCAGCTCTCCTGTTGGTTCAAACTGTGACCATCCAGCTTTTCTATCTTCCTTTTTTTTCTTTCCTTTGCTTTTTTCTTCTTTTTCTTTTTTACCCCAAACAGGAAGAAAACATTTAAGCTATCCAAGTAATTTAGGAGTCTTGTTAAAAATCCACATAGTACACAAACCAGGAGCCTATGCACTGGCACACAGAGCTGAGCTATCGCTGCATAACAATTTACTGCCCACCCCTTGACAAGCTGACTGTGCTTGTCATCTGTCCATTGTGACTGTGATGGGACTGTCCTGAGGTTAGAGCTACACCATGAGGAGGATGAGCTCTCAGCTCAAGCATTCGAAGGTAGTTACAGTGATCCGGCTGAGAAGTGGCAACTTCTTATGGTGTTGCCATGACATTGTATTGAATCCCCAACAAGAAGTCACTTCTGAACATGGGGCACAGGCTCCTAAGTCCCTTAAGTCCATTAAAATTGTATCCACAGTCTCTTTCAATGATCCTAACACACACACACAGACACATGCACACACATGCATATACCCTCATTTCCCTTGACGAACCATCAGGCCGTATAGCATGAATCTCTGTTAGCCTCCTGTACTCAACAGGTACACCTACAGCCCAGCAAAGCATGCGCTACACTGACTGCACAACCAGATTGTTTCCAGAGCTCTTCTGCGTATGCACCGTGTTTATCAGAACTGTGAAAATCAGTCGTACTGTTTTTTTTCTTCACCCGTTTTCCTTCTTTCCTGGCTATTTATGCAAACAACATTTTGAAAACACATAGAAAGCTATTCTTTCCTGGCAAAAGTGAGAATTTTTTTTTTTTTTTTTTTCTATTTGTTCAGGAATGCTTTTGCACTTAACACCTCCATGAACTTTTTTTGTGACAGAATAACTCATCTGGAAGGTCCATTCAGAGGTGGCTGGCTGGCGTGCCAAATGCAGGCTCCAAACCCTATCTTCCCCAGGTGCTAAATTACCTTTCCTGATAGGCTGAACTAAATCTGGGGAGGTGTTTGGATTAGGCTTGAACAGTACACTCAGATCCCAGCCATTCTCTCTTCCGGACACCCAATAGCCCTGCGAATATTCCAAACTGATAATGTCAGTCTTGAAAGGGAATTGGTCTGAGAAAGCACTTTTTACTGCATTTTTCCTGAGCAGAGATCAAATGCAGATATTCTAGGGGAAAAATAGAGACCAGAGGCCCACGTGGAAAGCCAGGGTTGTATATGCGCTCACCCCGCAGCTGCCAGCGATGTGCTTGCCTGCTAGGGTAGGATAGCACATCAGCATTCACTTGACTGCAGTCTTTGCTCTGGCATTTCATATACAACTTGCTATGACTTCCAAGTGGTACCTCACGGCTCACGATGTGGCACACAGGGGTCCAGCAGTACCCCAGCAGACCATGCTCCTTGGAGACCATGGGCTGGCAGCAGTTGTGGGCAGGGGGAGGGAAGAGTTAGTCTGCTCTAGTGATGGTAGGATGGTCGGAGAACACTTTAACTTTTCTCTGATTACAGGATTAAAAGTGGCTGATTTCAGAGAGGATGCTATTTTTGCCTTCCTTGTCTGAAGAGCACTTCCCCTTTATGGGGCAATTGTCTTCTTCTAGATAAGAAACTCCAGAATGAAAATGAAAATTTCAGGGATCTTGAATTGTAGTCACCTCTGGTCTGTGGATGTGTTCACCTTTTCTGCACATAAGCCATGACATGATGTATTATGAGCATCACAGCATGCTTGAGAAAACTGCATCATGGGGATTCAGAAACAGACACTGTGGGTGAGAACCAAGGTTCCTTCGGTTCCTTCATAAGAGCCCGTTACAGATGTCGAAGGGAAAGTGTCAGCACACGTAACACTCTGTCTCCCATGGGGCTGCTTCTCACCACCAGTGATCCCAGATCAGATCAGCACTGCTGTCCCTCCCCTCCCTCTGCTTCCCATTGCTGAGCACAGCCTGACACAACAGCAGCCTCAGGACAAACCTCGTGCCAATTACCAATTACCTTGCCCATGGGCAGTGAGTCCTGAAGACATCACCAGGGCCCTTCCTGGGAAGAGATGTGATCGTTGCCCCTGAAACAACCACCCATCACCAGCTGCCTGGGTATTTTCCCTAATTCTCGTTGTGAAAAGGAGACCGTTTTGCTTTTGTGCTTTGTGTTTGGTGCTCTGTTTTTGTTTCACTAGTGTTTCATGCTCTGATGTAGATGCATTTCTCCAGAAAAGCTCCTGTGCATCAGGATTTCTGTTTTCGTTTATGACCTTAAGGGAAAACATCTGTTGCTGTTGCTCCCTTACGATTTGTCTTCAGCTTTCCCTGTAGCTGTTGTTTTACTTGTGATATCATCGTCCTTTTCATATCCTCACTATCTTTCTGCACTCTATCTCCCTGCTTCCGTGATAGGTCACATGCTGGTGTCAGTGTTTTCCAGGACAAAGTCTAATTCTTTATTTTTAGGAGGTGGTTAAGCCAATATCTTGTCTGTTACTGCTCTTTGGGATTTTAATGTTCTATTCTCTTGTTCCAGAGTAATTTTTCCCATCTGAAATAGTCCCAGAGAGATAATATGCCTCAAAACTGGAATTTTCTCTTTTTTTCTCTACAATGGACAATTGCTGGACTTCCTTCTGCTTGGTTTTTAGTTTTTCTTGTCTGTGTAAATGGTGCCTTGGTGCTGTTGGTTGATGACCCTTGTAGGAAAACACTGAACCCAAAACAGAGGCCCAGATTAATTTGATTTACGCTGCTTCTCTGAGTGACTTGGCACTCTCCTACAAAGCCAGTGGAGAGAGAAAGAGGACAACTGAGGTCTTAAGCGAGTGAAATTGTCCTCACTTCTCTTTTGACTAAACCACCACCAAATTACACAGTGAGACCATAGTGCAACTGTGCTCCTAACTGAGGCAATTCAGGAAAAGGGTTAGAGTTAGATGGGTAGCAGTCAAACCACAGAGGGAAGATATAACCCTTAACAAGGGTGCCATGGAGGGGCTGATCAGCACAATATCCCAACAGACTAACTCCTCCGGGTTTTGCTCCAGTAAAGGAAAAGAAGAGAAAAGGCAGAGAGCATAAAATGCCATTTACACCAGCCTGACTTAATCCTGTGTCACCTTTAAACAGCTCTTTCCTTGAAACTAAATGATTAATTCAGTCCAATTCCTTAACACCTTAACTGTTACCACTGAGACTTGAACAAGCCACACGCACAGAAATATTACGTGGACTTTCAGTGATTGTTACAGACAAGTAGGTTGTGAAGGACTTAATACAATTAAGCTAGAATTCCTAGGCCTACCTGTCAGTGCACAACAAATTCTGACTCCTTTGGAATAAGATTGAGGGTTATCTGAAGAATAATGTGGGCAAGCATGGTACTTTTCTCTCCCAGATAATAAAATACAGGAATTTGGTTTCAGGAAATGTAATGCAACCTTTTTAGGTTCACAGGCCTTAGCTGAGTATAAACAAAAAGACATGTTGTTTGGAATAGGCAATACTGATACCATAAATCTTTGCAAGATCAAGAGTAATGAAAACAAGATCTTCCAAGACAGCTCATCTACTGGTCTCTGCATATCCCACATTCCCTTCAGCTATCTACTGTTCTCTAAAATTAAAAAGGACACTTGTTCTCTTCTGATTACAACGTGCTTATATAAGGCTCCATTTACAAACTGCATTATACCTGTCCTACAAGGGGGACTGTCAACTGTCACACTGCAGTGGTCTTTCCCCTCTGGATGAGCTGTAAGGCAACATTTGGATTTTGGCTTTGAAACTGAGCAAAGCCTTCACATGGGGTTTGAATTCCATCACACTCAGCTCCCAGGGACTCTTTTCCTGTGAGATCAAATCTCTTGCAAGGCTGGTCCTTGTGTTATTTCCATCACTAGATGCTGACTGCGCTCTGCAGGGTCCTTCTAGTTTTGAATTCCTCCCATGATTAAAGGAAAGGAGTAGATCCAGATCTAGAAATGCTCATGTCAGTCTGTTTCTTCTTCCTGAAGTAATGGGGACGAAAGGGTCACCAATGCTATTGCTGAGACCCAAGCCAGTCTCTGATCCTAGTATATAAAATGTTTTCCAGTAGTTCTGGGAATCTCCCACATCCTTTATAGGGTGTTTTTAGTATTCAAGCATAAGTTGTGAATTAAATACTTTTCTGTATTTCCTAGATACTTAGGGAATGGAAAAAAACCCTAGCATAGATTTTTTGATGGACAATCCTTCTCCCTCTTGTAGTTTTGCAAAATTCCACCTGAGTGGTGCAACAGAAAAAAAAATCCCAACTCTACCAAAACAAACCTATGAAAATATTTTAAAAGATGTAAAAGTCTTTAAAGGATAACGACACCTGCATCCACTCAAAGAGCCCGAGTTGAGCTAAAGGCATAGATTCTGTGTTGTGGAAACTCAAGCCACGTAGTGAATGATGAAAAAACCCCTCATTGAATTTCTTGGCTTCTGCATTCTTATCAGAGTGTTCTGCCCAGCAGAACTGAGCCCTGTGAAAAATGTATATCCACAAGTTCAAATGTGCAATGTAAAACAATATCTAAAAGAAGTTAATTCCATTGCTTGTTTCTTAAATAGTTTTCAGTGCGAGAGATGGTTTTATAATCATGTGTCTATGATCAGAGACTTTTGGATAGACACCAAATCAAAACATCAGCAAAGAGAATGGGGTGATGTGGAAAACTGATTTATTCATTCATAGTCAATAAAGTAAGCATGCAGTAGCTGGATTGTAAATAGCACTGTGGAGAAGATTTATTAATCTTAACATTGGGAGACAGGTTTATCCCAGTTAAAAGCACATTTTAACTGGAAGAACTCTTCACCGTGTTTATAAAACGAGGCCTTGGGTGCAAGATGAAACCTTAGGCCTGTGTGAATTTGAAATGGGCAAAATATGTCATCTGCAACCATGTTTTTCATCTTTCAAGTAGAAAGCTAAAATCAATCCGAAAATGTAAAAAAATAAAAATTAAAATTCTAAGCAAAATAAAACGAGTCCTCAGCAGGAGTATGTACTGTGCTTAAAACTTCCCTTTGCTCCAGATTGCTGTATTTATAAATCAAAATTATATGTCCGGTGGGGAAAGGGGAAGTAAAACTGTTTCCAAATGAAAAAGGGACAAGTGATTCATTTCTGTTAAAATCATAATTGAAAATACAGAATGTAAAAATGCTCTTGGTTTACTCTTGTTTTTGTTTGGAACATTTACTTTGTTGCAGACAATATGATCAAGAGACTGAAAAAGAATCCATTTACCACTATAAATCTTTCAACTATTTCAAAAATAATCTACATTGCAGGCTTTCTGCACCCTATAAAGTAGAGCTTCATCTTTACCAGGGATAAACGCACTTCCTTCGATTTCCTGATAGAACAGGCCATTCCAGAATTTCATTTATTAAACAAAAAATATCTCTATTGACTGCAG
This sequence comes from Pterocles gutturalis, assembly GCF_000699245.1. Classification (NCBI taxonomy): domain Eukaryota; kingdom Metazoa; phylum Chordata; class Aves; order Pterocliformes; family Pteroclidae; genus Pterocles; species Pterocles gutturalis. Next base: position 73,227 of record NW_010102979.1, read on the forward strand.
TGCATAAACAACACTGAAGAAACCCCAGTGAAATCTAATGAGGTATTTCCCTTTACAGCATGACAAGGTTCAAATATGTGCATATGTGGAGTAAGGAAAATAAAATTGACTCTGACAATCTGATACCCCAGTGAGCTTCTATCTTTGCAACAAATGTGCTCTAAATTCCAACGTGCTTTGACAATCACCGTTTATTTCAATGCATCCTCCCTAGACACTAACTCTTATCGGCCAAATCCCTCTCTCATGGAAGTCAAAGGGAGTTTTGCCACAGGTATCAGTGTTGGAAAGATTTGATCCTAACTATGTTTAAAAGCAATCAGATGGATGCAAAATTAAAGGAAATGAATGTGTTTACCCCTTGAAGTTCCAAGAATGTGGAAAAAACATATAAGTCTGGTATTTTTATTTTGAAGCTCTCACGTGCTGACAGAGTATCGATTGCCCTTTACAACTTTGCAAGATGCCTCTTCAAGGCCTTCACAGGCCATTTAGGGGTGCAGACAATTGTCTGTCTTCCAGTGCAGTGAGTCAGATCTGTCTTCCTTGGTATGACATGTCCTTCTGATAGTAAAATATTGTTCCCAAGAGCTCATCTGCATTAGAGACTCTCATAGGGTTTTGGCTGGACATAGAATGGGGACACTTGGGGTCAAAGATATGCTGCAAACATAGTCCATTGCACCAAGAGGTGAATAAGACTCCTTTATGGATAAGGAAGCTTAAAAGCAAGAGAAGGACAGAACTGGTGTGGGCATCTCTGGGCACAAGGAGGACAATCCTAAAAGACGGGGTCCAGGGTGCATGTGAGATGAGTTCTTTTGAAATTCAGTTACTTACATGACAGAAGTAATTAATAATCAGTGCTAACAAAGTGACAAGGTAACAAAGAGATAAGGACAATCGTATAATAATTTTTAAAAAAATTTTTAACATATGTTGAAAATAAATATGGGCTCAGATGTTAAACTCATTTAAGCATCTAAGGTAGATATCGGTGGTCTGAGAAGGGTTGGAGGCTGTATACATCAGCGGGCTTAGGTCATGGGGTAAAGGCAAAGACTAAGCAACCAGATTAATGCCACATAACTAGTTACCCTACAGCTGTTGGAAATCATGTCAGTGAAGGAAAAAAAGTCTTCAACATGCCCTCAACTCCCAGTCACTTTGCCTTGCAGGATCAGTCCCTCACTTCTTACATGTGACTTCCATGACTGGTCATAGCTCAGCACCGCAGGACAAATTTTGGACATTCCCAGTCAGTTCAGAGAATAAATAAAACACAAAGGAATTGTGAGGAAACATGCAATTCCATATCTTAAACAAAAAAAGAAGAGAAAAAACGCTCACTGTACCTTGGTCATATAATCCTGGAGAAGAGAGAATTTCAAACAAGATAAATCTGGATGCCTGTGAAGACATGAAGAATAGAGAAAAGTCAGTTCTTGCCTTTTAAAATACAGAAAAAGGGCTTGAGCAACACTTGAAATGCAACGGTTTGCTTCTGATCCTTATTTCATGATTCTCATCAAATCTGAAGAGATAGCTGATGTGTCTATTATCTCTGAGGCGTTAAGACAACATATAAAAGGAAAAGTGTAACAATGAAGGAGGAAAGTCTCCCTTCCTCAGAAATCATGCTAGTACCTCCAAGCAGCATCTTTAGTCAAGGCTTTATCTAGTTTTGTTTCTATTCTATCTGTTCCTCAAAAGGACTGGTGGCAAGGTGTGACTCTGAGGAAGGTTTGTATTGCTCCTCCAGCTGTTGATTTTATTATCCACATTTTAACATGGGCAAAGAGAAGACCTTGTGTGCTATAGTACCAGTACGCTTTGAAAATACACTTGTCAGGATCCGTAAAGCTGGATGAGGGCTTCTGCTGTAATTTCTGCGACGTGCTTTCTCACCCAGCAGAATACCGTGCACTGCATTGCTGGACTCCTATGCTTATCTCTGACTAACTGTGTAATTACTACATGCCTGACAACACTTCCCGTTTCTTAGAGCTGCTCGAATTAAGAGTAATCTTCTCTTTATAAAACCAGGAATATCACTGGTAAAATTTTCATCAGGTTGCTACCACCTACCAGGGGAACAGGAAATCACTGAATGGGAGCTCAGAACTACATCAGTTCCTTGTTGGTGCATGCAAGTTGCTAAAAACCTTTGTGGGTGAGGTCTGGTTACTCAAATTAACTTTTACTGTGCAATGCACAAAGAGACGTTAATGAGTGTGCCGTGGATCAGGATGCACGCAGCAGGTGTGACATTAGAGAGATAAAGACATTAGAGCTTTCTCAGAGAGATGAACAAACAAATAAAAATACTTCATTTTTTTTTCACATACTCAAAACACAGATGAGGAACTGAGTGACAAACAGATTGCGTGACTTAGCCAGGGTCATACAGGAAGACTGTCAGTGCTGGAAACTGAATGCACAATTTCCAGCTCCCAGCTAACTCCTTAATTATTTGACCATCTTCTGCCACAACAGGAAGACTGCTGAGAATGCAGTCACTCCTCAAATAATTTATGGGAATCTTGAAAGGTGATTCCAAGTGCACATAAGTACATTACAAAAGTGTCAATTTTTAAAAGACATGTCATAAGCATTGCATCCTTGCATCCTATTCTTTATTTCCTCATCCCTGTGTTCAAGTGGCTTAGTTGCAAAGGTACTAACATTGCACATCAAAACCCATGGGTGGGCACCCAAACACCCTGGAACACTGCCTTTAATGTGCTCAAATTGTCCTCTGCAGCCAATAATTGTTGTCCTCAAAAAAATGTGGTTTGTTTTTTATTTATGTGTAGCAAAAAATTCCCCCAAGTATCTCATTATTTCTCATCTTCTAGCTTAGTAGACAAACCACTCAAAAAGTGACAGCTTGTGGCACTTCTCGTGAGCTTAGTAGGTGAAGCAGTTAATGCAGACTTCTACCTTAGCCAGCCTTTAGGTTATATGTTACTTTGCATTTCCTTTTTGGTGTTGCCACCATTATTTTTGCTTTAACATTAGTTATTGTTCTCAAAGGTGAATCCATTACAAATGTATTTGGTGTGGCTATTTTTAACATTTGTCAGTAGTTTCAACAGATTTGAAGTAGATTCAAGTATCATAAAACCAGACTGGATCAGCAGACCATCTAGCCTGACTCTCTGTGCAGCCTAAACTACACAATTTCACTTACTAGGTCAGTGATAACTAAAGTTTTTAAATATTTTTTTTTTTTTTGGTAAACCAAAAAAAGCACTGCAGAGGTAGCCTTCTAGTCAACTACCTTACCCTATCAAGTTGTCTCTTGTTTTGCCTTAACTGTTAGTTTTACTGTTGTCTTTGCAATGAAACAGCAGTTAATAAACAGTGCACAAAGGCAGGAGAGTATCAGTCAGAAAAGGGTCACTAGCAGTCGGATTGTGATATATGATACTCCTGAAAAAAAGTCAAAGCGATTTGGGGAAAAAAAGGTATGATGAATTACAGGAAATAGTAAATTACAGAAAAGTGTATTCTTTGCTACTTTTTCATAAATCCCTTGAAAGTATTGTCATGAGATGATGATTAGAAGTTTCAGTAACACAGTGGTAGAAACAGTCTGACTCGAGAGACTGTATTTTTGCTTTCGTCTGCAAAACTTCTGTCATTGTATGTGTGAAAAGTGCAAGAAAGTGTACATATATGAATTAACATTAATCCATGCAAACAACAAATAATTTTATACTTTGTCATTTATCGTCAGATAAATTATTTGTAAATTACAAGGCAGATCCATGGAGTTGCACTCATTTAGAGATCAAGTCTGGCCTCCTGTTTTAGTTATAAATCACAACTATAGATACTTGAATAAAATTGTGTAAATAATTTACTCTCGTATCATTTCCCGTCAATCTGCAAATGTTTCCTTGAGCACAGGTTTATTATATAAATTATCCAAGTGCAGTTACCAATCTCTCCTAATTTACTATGCTTTTAACTACTATTGTGCCCAGGTGTAAATTAATAGAAGCTTACAGTTTAGAATTCCTTTACTTGATCTGCTCTAGAGAAATGGACTTAAGTAAGTCAGTCCTTAACATGCATTGCTACTGATGTCTTACACACAAGACTGCAGTGCTTTATCTATTTACTTGGCGTGAAATCCATTTGCTTCCTTCACAGGGGAGGTTCTATCAGAAAGGCGTCCTCTGATTGTGAGCAGATTCCTCATTTTCCCTCTGTTAATTTTCGCCCATCAGGATTTTATACAACGCCCACTGAGACTGACGGAAAGACAACTATTGACTAAATGGGCTTTCTGTCATGCTCCAGGAAAATGAGGAAGGCATATTGATTTTTTGGTTTGCTGTTAAGGCACATTTTGAAATTCTGTGGGTTTGGCTGACCCTATAGACTTGGCAGGGGCTTAAAACCTGCAAAATTAAAATCTAAAGTTTGCCACTTCCCCCACTCACTGTAGTTCATTGCTCATACCAGGAGTCTGCGGTTCTGTGACATGGCAGCAGTCACCTACCTGAGGCAGATTTTCAGCTGCTGCCATGGCTCCACTGGACCTAGCCTGCTGAGTGTGTGCCTTACAGCCTCCTACCCCAGTCACATTTCATTCAAGCCAATGGGAGCAAGTGTGTGGTCTGTCACAGACAAAAAATAATTTTGACACCTTCTTCTTTTGTAAGGGAAGAGATCTGGTGTTTCTCACAAAAAGTTTCCAGCTATCTCATAGCTTCTCCCAAAACATTTTCCTTCACTGGCTCTGGGGTTTAATGACCGAACACACAACAATGTTCACATTAACATTTCCAAACCTAAGTGCCAGTACTGGGATTCCAGAAGAGGTTAATGGGCATTACACCCTGAACCCCCTGCCAGTGAGACATGACCACATAACTTTCATTCCTGCAACAATCTCACCTCAATTCCATGTGTGTCAGCCATAAGCAACAAAACCTCAAATCTAGCTCTTCACTTAAGCTTATCATTGCAGCCTCTGGCATAATTTAGGACTCTCATATCACCTGGTGTTTTAACTGTGCTGGTGAGCTGAGTCCTCATTTCAAAGCCAGGGAACCAAAGAAATTACAAGTATGGTTTTCACAAATGATTCAGCTGGCTCCCTTAAAAATGTAGCTACTTGCATACGTGTCTAAATAAGGATTAAGGTGGGTTGCTATAGGCACCCAAATTTGGAGATGTTGGCCTAAATGACTTGGATAAGGAGAAGTGTTTTGTACGTGAGGTGTTAAATAAAACCCTTGAGTTTCAATAAATAAATACAGCTATTTAGGAAGTGGTGACAATGTGCAATCTGCAAAAACGGGAAGCCTAGGAGGTGCTGTGGTAATAATGCAGTTACTTGAAGCACATTTAAGATACAAATGTCTCTGTGGTTTTTTATTTGCTTCCACTCTTTGAGTCATTCTGAGAAACTTCACAAAGCTCTGCACATTCCAATTATGGCTGAAGCATGATGAACTCCTCACTGCCTACAATAAGCTTTACTCCAGAGAGCTGCAGCGTGGGTTGAGAAGAAGTCTTTTCCAGGCACTGGAAAATGCAGATTTGAAGCACAATGTAGTGGAGAACTGTTTCATGTGTATAAAAAAAGAAGAAGAGGAAAGGCAAATATTCTTGGCACAAAGAGACAATTAAAAAAATAGGGAAGCAGCTACTCTCAAGACTGAAGCATTGCTGTCATAACGTGTGCTGCTGAAGTCACCAAAGTGTTGTGGTGGTGGTGTGGCTTTGTCCTAGCTGGGGAGAGGTTGTTTTGATAGTAGTATTTTAAATACTTGTTACAAAATCATAAACACAGCCAAATCCCTCAGAGGGTTTACCTGAACCAAAATTAGTTGATGAAACAACAGTTCACAACTATTTTGCATCCTCTTATTTTAAAATCAAGGAATGGATCAAATCAAGTTAGTTTCCAGAAGCTACTTAGAGTATGGTAGGACTAGAGTAGAGTTCATTTTGCCCTAGAATATTCAAAGATAAGAGAAAAACAGATCCAAGTATCTTCAAACAAAGCAAAACACCAAACCAACAACCATGGTTTAGTTGATATTGCTTAAAGAAAGACAACTTATTTTTTTTAGCTCTGGATGCACTGTGAAGCAGGTATCTGGTGAATAGGATTGCTAGATTATAGAACCAGATCTGCAGCTGTTATCTGCACAAAATAAGCTGTCAAATGCTTCCTAATGCCTCAGTTCAGAAAAAAGTAAATAATTATAAATTTACCTAAGAATCTTGAATGAAACATTCAGCACAAGTAGAGGTACTCATGATTATTATTAAAAGACAGTGTTTTCCTTGTGGTTTACAGAAGTTCACAGGACTCTCCAAATTTAGTCAGAGTTTGCATTAGAGGTCTGTCTATGCTTGGTTCTGTTCCTGTCAGTTATTCAGACTTTTTCTAGCTTTCCCAAGAGAAATTGCTAAACATTTCCAACCAAATCTAACTCTTCCCTCACTTTTCTCTAAGCCATCCATCTTCCAGCAAGCTCCATGCTGATAGATCCCCGAGGTCGTGCATAACCCCAGAAAGAGCCCGATGCTGCTGTGCAGATAGAGGAATCTGCCTGGGGAAGGCAGGGTGGTGTTATTGCAGGATGAGAGCCTCACAGGTCATTTAAAAGACCAACTTGGGGAGTGCCTTTTAGCCTAAAAGGAAATGCACTTACTTGTACATGCAAACAAAGATCCAAGTTTGCAAGGGGACCTCAATTCCCCAAAACCTTCTTAGTAGCAGTGCTAAGTACCACACAATTCTTCACTGAAAACCCATGAAACTCCTTCAGATAACAAACCCCAAGCCTACTTTTAAATGCTTGCTGGGCTAAGCCCAAAAGCTGAAATAAAGACCTGACCTCTATTGCACACACATGTGACCCATTCCTCTAATTGCTCATAGAGGAAAAGGTTGGAGGTACTGAGCACGTCAACACTTACCTAGGCTTGGAGGGCAGGGTGCTTTCCCATAATCAGAGGGAAGTGTTGGAATGTATTGTTGGTATGTTTTTTAAGACCTTTTGAAACTGTGGCCCTAAGGAAATGAGGAAATACAGAGGATGAGGTTACATTGTTATTATTATTTCACATTTTTTGAACACAGGATTATGTGGCTGGATTCATATTATATTAACTTTCTAAACCTTTAAAAACACAGGGCCTGCAGTGCAGGTTTGATGCTTTATTCATTAAATTCATGTTTTTCTAATTAAAAAATCCTGCCTATCTAGCAAGCATTCCTTTTTTTTTTTTTTTTGCTATTTGTCTCTCACATATTCCTCAGAATATTCTTGTCTGAAAACATGTGTGTGCAAACTGTCCATTTCATAAATAAAAGATTTGCTTTTTTGGGTAACAAATCAGTGTTTCCTGCTTTCCTTAATTTTAGACTTGATGCTGACAGCCTCTCTCTGACCAAGTTCCTCAACACCATCACACAATGAGCAGCCACTGCACAGCCTTAAAATCAGGGGGGATCAGTCCCTTCAGATATGCAAGAAGCTACCCTCTTTTCCAGAGAAGTATTTTCCACACATGCATGTATTTCCAGGTCCTTCAGATAAGAGAGGTAAGAGGGGCTATGTTCACGATTCCTCTGATACGGGGAGCCCAGTCCTGCACCCACACACAACAATTTACATGATTGGCAAGTGTGCTGACTTCAGTGGAATTGTTCCTGATTTATGCCAGTCTCAGGATGATCAGATAAAAGCTCATTAGGTTTACTGCTCCCCAAACAAGAAAAACTATGATACTGCTACCACAAGAAAAAATCTGTTTGCCATGATGACACTGCATCATCTCAGATCTTCTGGTGGTTTTTTTTTCATGCAGATGTCAAATTCTCCTATCCTGTTTTCTGAAATAATGTCTTCATATATATAAAGTTTGTGTGTGATGTACAGTGTATAGTATGTAATAGAAAAGAGATGAATAATTTTCTCACTAATACTAATTAGTCTAGTTGACAGGGTTTCTCTTCAATGGAAGATGCCTCTTTTTATACTTGGTTGATCACCTTACAGCATTTCATCAAATGCTATTGTTGTATTTCCAGCTAGCTGCAGGGATAAATGGAAATGACAAATAAAATGCCTCAAGACTTCCCTCAGATGGCAGGCCTAGCACTTGTTAGACATGATCCCTTTTCTGCCTTCAGATATACAGGCTCATGCAGCCAGGAGCCTTGCCCCCTTGGATATCTCTTTTTCTCTCTTTCTCGCTATTGTCTTATCCTCTCAACAGCTGTATTTGCCCTGATTTTTATATTTTCTGCCCTTCTTCAGTTGCTGGGGTTCTCTTTGCATCACTAACAAATTCAAGGTTTCTAGTATCTCACTGTCCACCTCAGTGGAAATGTATTTCTCCTTCAAAAATCACCCTTTTCTGCTCCTGTTTTCATGGATGAGTAAGAAAGAAAGTGCAAATTAATTAACTTGTAACTGCCGTCACAGTATTTCCTCAACAATCCTTAGGCAACTGCTCTTCTGAAATACTGTAAATAGGAAAAGAAATCGTAAGGATCTTTTTTCTAGATTTCAAGTGATCGCACAGCACTGCACATCTTGTTCCAAACGCTGCAGTAAGATACACTCCGTATTGCCAAAACACAAACTACGTTAGCAAATCAATGCTCCTGCCTAACAGAATTTCCTCCATAACACACAGGAAATTTCACAACTTCCAGAGGAATCACTTCTCCACTCCACCGCCCCTTGAATATCTACCGAACAAACTCCTTAACTCATAATTTTGGACTGAACGAAGGAGATGGCTGAGCGGCACTGGAGTGAAATACTCTGCCAGGCACCCTTTACTCTGTGTCACAATGGCCTCTAGTGGATTAGCAGCAACTGACAGACAGGTCTCTCATACCCCCAGGGCTGCATGCTCCCCTGGGGCCTTGGCATGGCTGCTTGGGCCTGATGCACCCCCTTGGGCTGGGGGTCTGCTGCGCCTGCGGGGCCTGGGCCTATGCCTGTGCTCAGGTTGGTCAGTCTCACCTCTGTGCCTGGCAAAATCATGGAACAGATCCTCCTGGAAACTATGCTAAGGCACATGGAAAAGGAGGAGGTGATTGGTGACAGCCAACATTCCTCCACTAAGGGCGAATCATGCCTGACAAACTTGATGGCCTTCTACGATGGGATTACAGTGTTGGTGGATAAGGGAAGAGCAACTGAATTCACCTACCTGGACTTGTGCAAAGCATTTGACACTGTCCCACATGACATCCTTGTCTCTAAACTGGAGAGACATGGATTTGACAGATGGACCACTCTGTGGATAAGGAATTGGCTGGATGGTCGCACTCACTCAGAGAGTTGTGGTCAATGGCTCAATGTCAGAGTGGAGACCGGTGACGAGTGGTGTTCCTCAGGGGTCAGTACTGGCACAAGTGTTGTTTAACATCTTTGCCAGAGACATGGACAGTGGGATGGAGTGCACCCTCAGCAAGTTTGCCGATGACACCAAGCTGTGTGGTGCGGTCAACACACTAGAGGGAAGGGATGCCATCCAGAGGGACCTTGACAGGCTGGAGAGGTGGGCCCATGCCAACCTCATGAAATTTAACAAGGCCAAGTGCAAAGTCCTGCACGTGGGTCAGGGCAATCCCAAGCACAAATACAGTCTGGGAAGGGAACGGATTGAGAGCATCCCTGAAGAGAAGGACTTGGGGGTGTTGGTTGATGAGAAGCTTAACATGAGCTGGCAATGTGCGCTGGCAGCCCAGAAAGCCAACAGTATCCTGGGCTGCGTCAAAAGAAGCATGATCAGCAGGTCGAGGGAGATGATTCTCCCCCTTTGCTCTGCTCTTGTGAGACCCTACCTGCAGTGCTGCATCCAGCTCTGGAGTCCTCAGCACAGGAAGGACATAGACATGTTGATGCAGGTCCAGATGAGGGCCATGAAGATGATCAAAGGGCTGGAGCACCTCCCCTATGAGAACAGGCTGAGAGAGTTGGGGTTGTTCAGCCTGGAGAAGGCTCCAGGAAGACCTAATAGCAGCCTTCCAGTACCTGAAGGGGGCTACAGGAGAGATGGGGGGGCACTCTTCATCAGGGAGTGTAGTGATAGGATGAGGGGTAACGGTTTTAAGCTGAAAGAGGGGAGATTTAGATTAGATATTAGGAAGAAATGTTTTCCTGTGAGGGTGGTGAGGCAGTGGCCCAGGTTGCCCAGAGAAGCTGTGGATGCCCCATCCCTGGAGGTGTTCAAGGCCAGGCTGAATGAGGCTTTGAGCAACCTGGGCTAGTGAGAGGTGTCCCTGCCCACGGCAGGGGGGTTGGAACTGGATGATCTTTAAGATTCCTTCCAACCCAAACCATTCTATGATTCTATGATTCTGTGATTCTATTTAAGAAGAATGAGTACAAATTGAAGAGATAAGGAAAAATTAAAAGGAGAAAGTGTTTTGAATACAGCAAAGACTTTCACAATATTGCCTTTTAAAGGTCCACTGATATGTTTGTGTTATTTATGCTTCCTGTTTCATAAAATGCACTGCCTTATGGCTGGAGATTTTTCATCACTATTTGTCTGTTTATGACATAGTAGTTAAAGCATTGCCAGACACAGTTATGTTGAATTTTTAACTGTTAATCTTTCTCTCAAGAGTCAGCATGAACTCCTTGTTTAGTGGTGGATCAGAGGCATACATGAGCTAAAGTGCCAGAACCAATAATACCTCCCCCAGGATGCAATCAGCACCATCCCCAGCTCCAGGGAGCTGCCGTGAGAGGGACTGAGACTGGACATAAACAAATGAGGTATTGTCTTATCTGGATCAGGGAAAACAGTGGGACCTTTTCAGAAAGAAGAGTCAACTGAGCAAACCTCTGTCCATCAGGGTCCAACCTGATCAGCTACTGCAGTGAGGAAGGTTTTTCTCCCCTCAAAGTGCAATACCTCATACACTTAGGTAGAAGGAGAACAGAGAAACCCTGGTTTTGTTAAAAAAACCGTTTTGTTATTAGCTTCAGTGAGGTCTGGATTTTGCTGCTCCTTGAAGGCATGAGTCAGTTATGTTCTTACAAAATAGCAATGTGTGTGACTGGGAAAGAGAGAGAGATAAGTTGCTACTTATGCAGCACTGTTTCCTTTTGTTGGGCAGGGGGCCTCTGAGCTTGTTCTTAAAATCTTAATGTACAAGTAAAGGTGGTGCGTGGTCCTCTGAAGAACTAAGCAGGGTCCCTCCTACAGCACTTATCACAAAGATCAACTCTGTGGATCTCATACAGGGGAATCAACCTTGCAACTGGAAGTGGGAGTAAGTCCCTCCTTTGGGAAGTCCTGGCGCTTGGTGTCGTTTATACCTTTTGGGCACACTCAGACAGAGCTCAGCTTTACGCAAGGCCCTGTGCGTTGTTCGGATTCAGGGGATCATCTACAGGAAAAGGCAAGCCTTCAAGGAAAAATGGTTTTTGGCTTGGCATCAGGAGCATGGAAGAGCATACAGTACAAGAGCAACTTCTCCTTTTCCACATTGATGGTGATGGGTGTGGGGTGGGTAAGATGATTCCACTGCCTCTCTTCCTTAGCAGTTTCATGGGCTTATAAAAGGTGATTTTAATTCCCTTACAACATGCTTAAAAGATGTAGGATCCAATATAAGCACTTGTAGATTATGCTAAGTGCCTGATGTAAGAAGCCTCTTACAAGAGGTACGTTGATAGTGAACACTTTCATAGACCTAAGTCCTTGGGTAACTTGCTCTAGCATCTATGTTCTTTAGTTCCAGACACCCTGGGAACCTCTAGGAGTGATTACTGCCCTGGTGTGAGTCAATGCGTGTACCAGCATCTGGACTCTGCAGAGAAGGTTGCCATGCAACACAGCTCCTTCAGACACCTCTGATTCCTTGCAAATGAGACAAGTTTAACTACTTTTAGCAGTTATGCTCCCACATTTCACTGATTTGCTATTGCAACAAGTTCTGTGCCCTGCTTTACTGGGGAAATAAAAAACTAAAGCCTTAATTTTCTATCAGAGGGCCTCCACAGCAAAAAGATAGAAGAGGAGAAACAGAAAACACACAATACAAAGGCAGGCTTGTGTCTTTGCTGAATATTTTCATTGTTTTCCCTGAGGGGCCAGTGGGTTTCTACACACAGCACTAGCACATTTCATTTTGACAACGAGTCAGACTTTCCAAGTCACTACACCTTTCACAACACACTGCAAACTGTCAGTGTGGTAACTTCCTTAAGTTTAATGAAGTTACCTTATGAAATCTCTTGACACAGCCAGCCAAAAACAAAAACAACCAACCAACCAAAAAGAAAAAAAAAAGCATAAGGCTAGTCAAAAAATAAGAGGACTCCCCAATGAAATGTGATACATGCAATCTGGAAAACCTCTGAGAGGAGAAAGAAGAGTTGTGTGCTGACAAATGGTGCAAACTTCTGGCTAAGACTAGATTTCTGCAGGACGGCTTTAGATAACTGGCCCAATTTTCCAGTGGACTAAATGCCGGCCAGCTCCCAGTATTGGCCCTGCAAGCCACAGATCACTAAGCTTGCAAAATCCAGGCACTAAGTTTGTGCCTAAATAAAGCTTCAGGGCCGATATCTTCTAAAAGACTCAAAGGACTATTGCCATTTGAAGTCTACATCTTCAGAAGGTCTTTTTGCACAGTGCAACCTGAGGAACTGTTCCTAAGCACCCATTTTTAAAAATCCAAGTCAGTCTTTTTTTATGGTGGCCATATGATGAGCCTAGGCAGGTAGCTTACCCTTCACTGTACAGCTGAAGAAATTCCAGGATAACAGTCACCAAAAATTAAGGCATGTCTGTCAGTGACTAAAAGCAGAGGCACCCACTTAGACCTGATTAAAAAAACATATATAATTTAAGGATTAGCAGGCTATCAGAGTTGGAAAAATTTCAAGCTCTTTACTGGGCTCAGGAGGAAATCTCTTTTAATATTCTATTTCATTCAGAAGTAGTCAAGGATTAGTGGTTTCAGAGGAACAGGTCAATACTGATGCATGAAAACTCTGGAGAAGGTCAGCACCGTTTGTCCCAGGTGCTGCGGAAAGGAACAGGTATCACATCTTTCTCTGCACTTTTTAAAGCCAAAAAGAGTATGTAACAGGAGAGGGTCCTTCTTGCAAGCTTTGTTTAAAAAGGATGTCTGTTAATGTACAGATGCCTATGCTGAGAAAATCTGCTGCCTGCTATTCAATGTTTTCTGGATGTTTTCTCCATTATGCTTTATTTCAGTTCTCTTCTGTAACTTTTGGATAGAGATTTCCTACACAAGAGATCATCTGGGGAAACCTTAACTTTGATCATTGGAGGACTGATCCTGTGCCAGGCCTTCTGTTGTCTTCTGTCTTCTACAACAGAAGGTCCAAGGGCCTGCTCATTAAAAATGAGTTGAAAATTTTCAGTAAAGAGGAACTTTAAAACAAAAAAAACATCAGCCTTAGGAACAGTACTCAAGGTCATTAGTAAGTGAAATATGTTTTTGGGTTTTTTGAGGGGTTTTGTTTTGTTTTCAGTAACTGAAACAACAGGTATTCATAGGTTGTGTTTTCTGTTCTTCGATTGAGAATTATTTTCTTGAAATAAAAAAAAAAGCTTGTATTTTTTTTCAGAGGAAAATAAATCCAGTTTCCTGAACAGCTCTATAAATGATTGCAGCTCTTGATCTGGGCTAGAGAAAAGCCTAGGACTAGTTAGGCACAGGCAGAGAACTGAGCCATCTTCCTGATAAAATCTGCTCAGATCTTGACAGGTGGTTTGTGTACTTGGAAATCAAGCAGGTCACACTCCCACATTCCCAAGTTTTTATGTACCAACAAGTGAAACCAAGAATACAATATTTCCCTTAAAAATATTGTCCTTACTCTTAACTTCTCTTACTATAATAGCCACTAGGAGGAGAAAGATGAGGTTAACAGATTGGCATGTATCAAAAATGGCTTTTAGGAAGAGATCACTGGAGCCCTGATACCATGCTGCTGAAACTAGCAGAAGCCCAACTGAGTGGGCTGAAGACTGTGGTGTTAAAGTCATGATCAGCAAAGTTGAATTTCACTGTGCTCAGGAGGCAGAGACTTTGTTAAATCTGGGGGAAAGGGAAGGAGAAGGACAAGGAAGAAAATATTTAAGTTTCTGAGTAAAGTACAAGCTTCACTTTTTCAATTATCTATTGCTTGAATCTATGCATTTATTTCATATAAAAGAAAAACTCTGGGAGAAAAATATGGTGAGGCAGCTTTCATATCTGCAAATGTCTGATGGCAAGTCTGGTCTTCAGCAGCTGCTGATTGAGGACTTTTAAGTCCATTTCCAATTTCTAGGCACACATCTTCTTTTTGATCCTTTTCTACAGCTTGCTGATAACAGCAGCAGAGGCACTGAAAACTCTCAGGCGCTAGGGTGAATTCCCTTGGCAAGCAGTTTGTAGGCTGGCTTCACTGACACTGTTTCTGTCAGCTACTCTGATTTGTTGTGAGTAAAAGGAGTCACCATTTTGCTATTCAAGCAGCAATGAAAAGGCTGTCTGTGTACCAGCTGGTTAATATTTGAACAATTAGACTCTGTATTTATCTCCTTTACTAAACTTGCTCAGACTGAATATGATGATAAATAAACCCTGGTGAAATATTACCTCATTTGCTAAGAGCTTGTTTTAAGCATAGAAACAGCTTTGTCAAGTGATCTTTAACCATAAGGCTAAACTCCCATGCTAGCAATATTTAAAGGAACTTTACATTCCCATTTTTTAAATCAATATCCTCTATTTGTCATGTTTACTCAAATGGGAAGGACCTCATTTGATAACTCATCCCTTTGATTTTACATGGCAGAAGATGGCTGAATTTGAAGCCAATGTCAAGGTATGACAGGAACGTGACATGATCAAGCTGTAACACAACAGGACTTATAATCTTGAGCATAACTGCTGCTGTGGCGGTAGTACTGAAAAAAAGGCAAAGAAAAGAGAAAAGAGCTGGTCACGGGACTTCTAATTAGGGTGTGCAAGCTTCCACATCATATGGTACAGAACCCATAGATACTGCTGTGACTGGAACTATGTGAAGAGTTGTACTAGGTAGATACTGAGGCAAAATCTGACACTTAAACTACGTTTTCTATAGATTAGATCCAGATATGTTCGGCTTCCCTGAATTCACTTGTACTTTCCAGTTTGCTTCACTAATCCTTCTGTTTTCCTCTTTCAAGATCTGAATTAATCCAGTCCATGACACTGAGATTTGGCCAGATGGGTGAATTCAAGAGGACATGCAACTATGTAGGGCTGTGTTTATTTGTGTGCAAAAGGCTCTGTCCATAAATAAAAACCCTCTCAAGAAAGCACGTGCAGACACACATGCACTCACACACACTTACAATTTTTCACACCCTGTATAAGAGAATCTCAAGCACTTTACAAATCTTTAAGAGTGCGTTGCACTCCCTTAAGATGAGTAATGACTGAGAACACATTTGCAGGAGCTCAGTTTGGCCTGCATCACACATCACATTGCTGTGTCTCCCGTAGGAATTGCCCAGTGGGATTCAAGCAGAAGTTCATTTAGCCTGGTAGTCCATCTAATTGCCAGAACATAATCCATTGGCCCTTTTGAAGTATAAAGGAATGCAAAGCAGAAGCATTCTGTATTCCTTCTATTAAAGTTCTTCTTTGTGTTTTTTATATTAGGCTTCTCCTCTGACCTGGACAGTTCCACACTTTTCACCCCTTCCTATTGGGAAGTCCTTCAGTAATCTCTGTCCTGCTCTGAAGAACGTCTGCATATTCAAAATCAAGTTTATTTTTACTATGATGTGAAGAAAAGATCACATTTATAAAAAAAAAAAAAAGATAGAAATGTATTTATTTGGTATCCAAAGTCAGTATTTATACGGCATGCTTCAGAATTCCGTAAGAGCCATGAACAGACGATGTGCAACATCAGCAGTTGGATGTCATACAAACCAACACTCAAAAAACTTGCCAAATACTTAATTGATTACTTTTGGACCTAAAAGATTGCCTATAGAGCAACACAGGAATTCTGTAACAGAGCCTGAAACAGGTTTCCAATCTCTTCTGTTCCACTTACTGTTTCTCCAAAGCATTTGCAGCTTTGAAAGCCCAGAGACAAACTCCAGTTGAACTCTTTCTCCCACATGACAGTACTTGACCATGGAGTCAGTCTCTTCAAGACAAAATTAAGATGGAACATGATGGTCCAATGTATCTGAGCCCAAAAATGGGACCTTATTTTTTTTATTAATACTACTTCTCTCCAGCAAAAAACTTAAATGGAAGCCTAGCTCTGTCTTTAAATACTTCCAGGACAGTTCCATTTCATCAGGGTTGGTGGAAAATTTCTCAAAAAGAGCATGGAGCTAAAGTGACATATTTATGAGGTGAAAAAAATCAGTGGAGAGACTGTCACAGGGATCTCTGTTTATTAGGTAAGCGTTCTCACGCTCTCATGACACCTGACATTCAGGGCTCACTCCAGGGAACAACCCTAATTCAGAATCATGATGCACTCCTGCCTATTACAGGCAATCAGTTTACCAAGTCTTACATTCAAGATAAGCCTTTTTTATTGTTCTTCTTGGACTCAAAATGCCCAAGGGACTTCAGCAGGTGTTCGTTCCATAAATGTCAGGAATCCCTTTATATTAAATCCAGAGGGAAAGATCACGATAGAGCCAAAATCAAGACAAAGTCAAGACAAATCAAGCTAAAATAGGCTTATGGGGAAAATGCCAGTGTTCTAAGAAAGATTTGAGTGATGCAACCCAGAATTAGGTGCTAATAAGTACACATAAAACAAATTAGATTAGATTTAAGATGTTTGGCAGCACAAGGGCTTTGAATAGCACAGATGGACTTCCATGTCATCTTTTGATCTGCTAGACTAAATGATGACATTTGTTATTGAAAGTAGTTTTAAGGAGAAGTTTTGTAGCACAGTAAAATTTAGATATGGTTTCTACATGCAGCTTCTACAGCAATATCTTCTCATGCCTGCACATGTGTGGCCACTATTGACTTTCAGTGAAAGTACCATCTGTATACTTGTGAGGTGCCGTTTGGTTTATGGACATCATATTACCATAGTTAGGGCCGTATGGTACAAGGTTCTAGGCATCAGGAGAATTGAGGCCATTTAGCATTTTTCAAGAGAGAGTGCTAAAAATGGAAAGTTACTTTTTTTGACAAATGGCAGGTAGTAAATCTGTGTTAGAGAAAAAGTCCTGCTCCCCTTGTATTCAGAACACTCTGAAATCACCACACAGTCCTGAGATATGCTACATACAACATGTATTCATGTTTGGGTGCTTCTTAACACCTGATTGCAAAGAAGGATGCAACAAACATTTATAAGGACAACAGTGCAGAAGTGTGAGCAAACCCCAGAATCTGCTTTAATGACCTTTCTCATATCACTTGACATTTCTGGCCCTATTTCTTCATCTTACAATACTGCAGGTCTTCTTTTTCATGTCACTTACATTGGTGTAAACTAGTCATTTACCACAGCAGTCTGTTGTAATGAGAGAAGCATCGGTTTCCTCACGCATTTGTAACTCTGCCTTCTAGCTTGTCTCTTTTTGCAGGTGCAAAAGAGGAAAATGGCCCTTCATTTTTGCTACCAACAAGCCTGACAGTACTATTCTAGTCACTAATGAAAGGTAAAGTCAAAGAGCTAAATGAAGATCTTAGTAGTAGAGAACTCTGGAGCAAGAGTAATTTTTTTCTAGGGAAAAGAATAAAAAATATTTCAAAGGAGTTTAGTCACTCAAAATGAAAGTGTTCCTTTCTGATGAAAGGTGATCTTTCGAGCAGATGTGTTATGAGGGCTGGGGAAGAGACTTCATAAGTGTATTACCTAACAGCATTTGAATTTATGTGAATAGGTACAAAACACATTTCAGATTATGATCACTACATATTTTTTGATAAAACAAATGAATAAATCTTTTGAGTCTGAGTCTGGTCTTCCATCAGGTTCACACTGATACCAGCAGAGCTACTGCTGGTAGCTCTTTCACTGTGGGAACAACAGAAACACAGTCACACAGCTGTAGACAGAAGTCTGGAAAAAAAAAAAACAAACTGAAAATTTTCAGACAGAAGCTAAATTCATTCATTGGCCTGTATATCAATTATCTTAGCTTTCACAGTTGTATTTGGAGTCCTCTTGTTTTCCATCACTCTTAATGCTGTACAGTCTGGTAGTGAGAGATACCCCCTGCAGTACACTGGCCTGATGTCAAATCTGCCTTGGCTCTGCCCTCTCCCTTGTGAAGTGGATGAGCTGAAGGAGCATTTGTGGAGACCATGAAGGTGGATCTAGACTTGAGATCGAGGCCATAATGTGAGAGCAAGGTATTTCGTTTCTGAAACAGCAAATCTCTGGTAGCTCTATCTGCATGCATACAGACACTCATTTGTAATGTACTCCTATTTTCCTAGAACTTAACTATAAGACTTACGTTCACTTCCAGCAACAACTGAAATTTTCATATTGCAGTTTACCGAAATAATTTCAGTCTCTTCTCCTCTGTTAACACAGTTTCCCTATATATAAGTTCAGTAGAAATAAGTTCCACGGCACATAGGAACATCCGGGTTTTTTTAATATGAGTGCAATTTCTTGCAGTTATGTTGCAACTGAATAAGAAGGAAAAAAATCTTTAAGAAGAAGATAAAAGCTACTGCATAAAATATTAATCTGTACACAAATGTTTATCAGCTGGAATATCATCTGCTTTTCCTTTTTTTTTTTTTTTTTTACTTTCAGTGCAAACAGATGTCTAAGGAATCCCCTTTTTCATCATTTTCAGCAACATGTTATAGATATTCTATGTGCAGTATGTGGAAGAAAAGCAAAATCAACTTTTGGCAGGTTCAGTCTAGCAAGTTCATAAACTTTACTGTGTCTGTCTTGTCCCAGATTAGAGACAACCTGCTCCAAGTCAGTTTCCCATTTGCACTTAATTAGGGAGTTCATTTTAGAGGTCAATGAAAAATAGCAGAGTATATTTTCATAGTAACTCTCCTCACAATAAAATTATTTCTCAGGCACTCGTCCAATTTTCTCTGGAACAAGGGCAAGAGAAGTGGGGACACAAAATAGAGTTATTGGATACCTTATCTGGAACTACCCAGCATGTTGTTCATTATCCAAGGAACACATAGTACATTCTGGATCGGAGGAAAGAAGCCAAACATTGTATCTTTTTAGACACTTTTCCTAACCCTACAGCTTCATTTTCTTCTAACAACCAGGACAGAGATTCTGGAAATGTTCTGAAAGATAGGAGACAGTCTGCACAAGGCGTTCTGCGGTACCACTCTTACATACATACATTTTAATTGCTGCAGATAACAAGGTGCCCTTGTGGGAAATGCCATAGGGGTGCTTGGATTCACAAGGAAACAGCAGTGAAGAGAGAGTTGAGCAGCAGTAGGGCTGTTTCACGTGTCAGGCTGGTGGCATCATTTGCAGGAGGAGGAACACTTCAAATGATGCCCATCATGGAGTTCCTCAGTGGCACTGTCAGCATCAATTTGCTGCTATCAAGCAACTGAGAGAGCGGCCAAGTTAGGCTGCATGCCTGAACCTCTCCAAAAGTCTAACGGTGCACGGATCTTGGATTTTGAGCTGGTGTCATCTCTTAAGTTTTCCTGAAGCTTGGCTGAATCAGAACTGTTTTGTCAAGTATGAAATATCTCCTCAGAAGAAGACATTCCCAGCACTTCTTGGTCAGCCAGATTTCAATACACATCTAGTGGGCAGCAGAAGTACTTTGAATTTGATGTGGGCTTGGAGCAAGGAATTAGATGAGTTTTTGTGTTACTATAACCACAATGACCAACTGGTTACAGATTCTCATATGTGAAAGTATGCTTCATTGGGCCAGAATCTGGCCAGGTGGGTACAAATCTTAATTTCTCTACTGTGGTTCTTGCAACCACAAAGAAAAAAGGAACAAGCTGAGAAAAGCCTATAGCCTGTTGGTCAATGAAAAACTCAGGCAAAAATGGGTTAGAATTTTCACACGTCATGCTTTGACCTATGAATTATGTTTTTGTTTGGCATTGCAGGAGATATGTTTGACGTGTACAGAACAATTAATACCTGCTCAGACAATCTCCGCACTGTCCAGACTACTGACTTTTGCTAAATCTGGTGTCTGACCTCTCTGAAAATGCACATGAAACAATACCTGATTTCTTCTTCAAGTCTCACCTATAGTGGGCAAGTTCTGGGAGCCATGGTTCAAACCAGTTCACTAGACAAGGACAAAGACCACACCAAAACAGCTGGCTTTGTATTTATATTTTAGATGTCTTTTTTTCATTGACTGGAGGAAAGATGCCATGTTTTCCACATTACATCCGTGCTTTTGGGTAGTGAATTGAATTACTTTCTCTATAAGATCATGGTACAGCAACATCAAAGCCAATGGCCAACTTAGAAAGAAATAGTTGGGTACCCATCTTAACACTCTTTAGGGGACACTGACCTAAAGGTCAGGTCTTTTGCTTTTTAACCTTTTTCTTCTGGAGTGTACAGTGAACATGTTATAAACACATTTCCTTATCATCTTAGATTATATTATTTTCTAAAGAGTTAGCTTTTGTGCCATACAAGGCATGAAACCTAATTCACTTAGGGCCTCATTCTTTGTTTCTTTATGAAGACCCCAGCTGAAAGTTCCAGTTGCCTGAAAGCACATGAAAAGTAGAAATAAGTGTAACTTGGACCATTATCTCAGGCTCCTGTCTGACAATGGCTTGCTCCAGGACAGAGACACAATTATATATACATAAATTCAGCAGCTTGCAAAGGCCTTGTAGGCCGATCACTTGGGAACAAAGGCTGACTAACAAACTGTGGTCAGGGGAACTTACTCATTGGTTCCTTTTCTTGGTTTTGTTTTGTTGTTAAATGAATCACAACATAGTAATTTTATTTAGGATGCTGAATCTATGCAGGCCGTAACTGTTGCAGGTGCTTCCCTAAATCAGGTTTCATTTTCTTTTTTAGCAAACCATCATCCTCCTGAAGAAAGGAAGAAAGATGTAAAGGGTGGTTCAAATAATCTTGCAACGCCATATTGCGTTTCAGATCAGTTACACTCACAGTCATGTCAAGGAAACAGACATTTCAAATTGATCAAGGCAGTAATTGAAA
Source organism: Pterocles gutturalis (assembly GCF_000699245.1). NCBI lineage: Eukaryota > Metazoa > Chordata > Aves > Pterocliformes > Pteroclidae > Pterocles > Pterocles gutturalis. The sequence continues at coordinate 94,418 of NW_010102979.1, forward strand.
CAGCAAGAAGAAATGGAGGTTATTTTGTCAGATATAATGTTCTTTACAAGACTGAACAGTGATGCCTTAAAATGGGATGTATCCAGGGAAAGCAAGCTTCCTGAAAATGTTGTAGCCATTACTTTAAAATAATATTATTTAGCCTTCATGCTCTATCCCTTGTGGATTTTCAATTCCCTAGTAAGCTTTCTTTCCCACACATCTTTGATCCAGGTCTCAAAAACCTGACATTTTCATTTTGCAAAGACTGGATATGCAATAGACTAGTCAAGAATAAGGGCCAGATGCCCCAAATTGGTGCAAATTGGTACTGCTCCATTGCCCTCCACACTGATTTACAGAAGACAAAGATCTGTCTGAAAGCCTTCCAAAGCCTTGGCTGCTTTGCTTTGCTATTTTGTGTAAATACTTCAATTTTAGTCTTACTTCCTAAGGAAATGGAGTTTATGCAATCGTGTTCTCTGTGTGTGTGTACCCACATGCGTGTGTGTGTGTGTGTGTGTGCATGTTTGTCCGTTCCCGCAATTACTTTTGAATCTGGCAGTTCAACTCAGTCAGACTGGAGAGGGCAGGCAGTGTGAGAGAGATGGAATTCCTGCGGACACTATGCTAGTGTTCTTATTGAGGACAAGGCTAATGAGCTGAGTCCTTGTAGCCTTCAGAAAATTTGCACTGGCAAGGACTTCTTAGACATGACTCCATCAGTTCTGGCCCCGTTGGAGCCACTTGCTCCCCGAAGTGGGTTTCCTACATCAAAACTTGAGCATCCAAAGCTCAGACTGACCCTGTTTCTGAAGAGCTTGGTCAGCCTGGTTTTCTCTATTTGCTCCAGAATATACGTACACTAATTATCTCGTCTGGTTGAAATCCTTAAACCTCACCGGGCGTTAATAAGCTCAGCACCACAACTAGAGTTGTTCAATTTCTTCTAGCTGTGGAGCAAACAAAATCAGGCACAGCATTTCCCATGGTTCTGTATTCAGTTGCCTCATTTTGCTCTGCTCTTGCCAAGGGTCTCAGACAGAGAGATCAGAGGGCAAAGGGAAAATTGTGGATGCTAATTCACAAACAACCTCATAAAACTATCCTTATTAGTCCTGTAAAAAAAGCAACAAAATAAAATGGTAACTGCTTCACTGATGAATCTTGGTGATAAATGAAGTGATCCTTGTGTTTGAGGTATATAGAGGTAGCAGGCTTCATTGCTTAATGGAGTGATGTATTCAGCAAGAGTGAAAGAGAATTGCAAAGAAAATTATGTGAGAAAAAAACCTACCATTTGCCAAACCATATAAATAAATAAATAAATAAATAATCACTGTAATTGGCAAAAAAAACACACCACACAAACAAAACTCAAGCTGTTAGTTAAGCTTTGTTTGATAAGGGAAGTTATGACAAAATACAAAAATGGAAGTTCAAGATATACTTGAATAACATATGATCTGGAACTGAGCAGTAATCTGGTATGCAAATGACGCATTTATGAGATTCAAAAAGCTGTGGGGAGAAAAGTTTTTTTTTTTCCCATTGAAAACAGAAAAACAGGTGGTGTTCTTCAGCAGTCTTTTTTACTTCATCAGATAGTTTATGCAAAGAAAGGAAACCCTGAGAGCACCCTGACCTGCAGTAGTACAAAAGGCTCTTTTCTCACATGCAAGGTTGGTCCTTTCTGTGTTGAGCAGCAGGTAACAACAAATTAAACCAACGACACTATCACATCCTGAAGTGCTTTGCTGAATTGGGAATCAGCATCTTATAGAAACAACCTCTGGGTCACATGTATTTTTTTAACCTATGGATATTGTTAAGATTGAAGCACAAATTTGTCCACTTCTGATGACTGCCTGATGAGGAAATAGGTGGACAGTGGCCAGCTAGCCAGACCGTGATCCCCTCTGTTGTGCTTACCCCTCTACTGATTTAAGCAAAATGTGAACAGATCTTTCTCTTGCATAGCAAGACTTGCTGACTTCTCGTGGTGACCTCATCCATGTGTAGTTATTTTGGCAGACAGTTAAAACTTTTTAAAGGGCCAACAAGAATAGTTTTATGAGGCTGTTTGTGAGTTAGTATCATTCTTTTGCCCTTTGCCCTCTGGTCTCCTATTTAGTTTGGGCCCCTTGTCAAGTGTTGGACAGAAGGAGCTCAAGTCAGCATAAAACCCTGGGAAGTGCTGTGCCTGCCTTTGCTCCTTGTTACAGCAATAAGTCTTCTGCTGACTAATTGGTACAGCTTTGTAGATGGAGCTGTGCCTGTCAATACCAGATTTAGGTGTAGCCCTTCAAAGTATGATGCTTGTTTGAGAGTACTAATTGTCCTGTATCTTTTGACATGAACATGGACAGAGAGAAAAAACCCATGCAATATATATGGAGATTAGTAAATTTTAGATCAGTAAAATTTGACTGAACCACCTTTCTGTTCATAGGTACTCAAAACTTTTATAGAAGTTTCATCATTCTCACTTACAGAAAGAGAAATTGAGACAGAGGGAGCTGAAATGACTTGTTCAGCCTAATCTGTAGGTGTGCAGTTCCTGTTTCAGAAAGAACAAAAAAGTTTCAAAATAAAACCGAATGCAAACAAACTGCAGAACAATTATCCTATATCTCTTTTAAAAACAAAGACATGCAGGGGGACAGTGTAGTGCTTCAAGGCTCAGAGCTTCCTTAACAGCTGGACACACTGAGGACCGTCATGAGGAAGGCACAGCTAATGCACATATTTGCCTCACCTGAGCTGGGTGCTGAGAAACCCCAGGTCACTTCTTTATTTTCATACAGATTGCTGAATAACTTTCAGGACCTCTTTTGGTCCAGCTCCTCAAACATGGTTTGACATTAGGGGTCTTGGAACCAAAATACTGACAGATGTGAGTTTTCACACCCCTAAGCCTCAGCTCCCCCCTGGGTGTAATGGACGTAGTTGCACCGCTGTACCTTACAGGCATCTAATGAGTTCAAATATGTTAAAATACATTTCATTTAGCTTAGATTTGAGACCTACAAGGAATCTCAAATTGATAAGAAATTTGAAAAACTGAAGGCACAAATTGCCACAGTTGGCCAACCATGAAAGGTCTATTTAGATGACAAAAGATAGGGCTTGAGTGAGTTAAAAATACACTGAAGAATGCAATCAGTGAAATGTTATTCATTTTGATATTAAACGAGATTTATTTGACAGTAACACCATATGCTCAGTGGTGCTGTCCACAAGATGACAATTCCATTTTGCAACAACTGTTGAAGCTCAAGAAATGTTTTCATTCGGCTTTGGAATAAAAACAAAAAAGCCTTTCAGTCCTTTACAAAATGGAATTGGACTGAAATGGCTGATTTCAGATAAAAAACTCAGCCTTTTCTTTTGTGAGGCCTTTTTGCTTCTAACGGGTTCCTTGGTCACCCAAGGGGCAGGGCTTTGGGAGAAGGCAGAAAGACTGGGGTATGGATATCTGTAACTTTTCAGAGGCCCAGATGCTATTCAATAGCATTGCTTGATGAAGTGTTAACCTGCTGAAAACATTCCTATCAGCACTACTGCTCAGTTCTTGATACTACTAAGACTTTTTGTATTGATAAGGCACAATTGTAGTATGCAAGCTTTGTCAGGGAAGAGGCTGTAGACTTTTTTCTGATGCTCAAAAGAGAAGCTGAAGATTTTGGCAACAGGAGAGCTTTGGAAGCAGCTGAAATGAACATGGTAAAAGTTGGGTGCTATTGCTAAAAAGTCCAGTGCTGTATGCCTCACAATGTCAGTGCTCAAAACCATCAGGAAAGTTTTTAAATTCAGTGGATTAGAGGGATGGAGTCTTTTACTCTCTCTGGGAGAAGTTTTCTCTCACACTGATTGTAGGCTAAGAAATGTAAGCACAAAATTATGCAAATACCAAAAAACACACAAATACCCTTTTTTTCCATTAAAAATTGTGGAAAAAAAATGTTTTCTTTCTCATAGATGTTTGAAAACCTGGGGTTTCATCCAAAATAGCTCCAAACTTGAAAACTTTGGCAGGGGCAGGAGGAAATTAGGAAATTCCTAATTTTCAATTAGGAAATGCTGCTATGACACCTTGTGGGGATTAGTTGCCTCAGGTATCCATTTGTGTGAATGGCTGTTTAGCCCATTCCCAGATGACTGACACCAGCTGTCCTGCACTCCTCCTAACCTGCATGCCTTTCCTCTCCTGAAGGAAGGATGTCACGGTGCATCGTGGCAGTCCTCCCTGGGGTGCATCTTGGGAGCTCATGTTTAGCTGCGGAGTCAAAATCCTTGAAGCCAAATTACTATTTCTGTGAGGTACCACAGTAGCATTTCTGAATTGGATTGTTGCTATTTTTGGCCAAAACCTTTTGGTTTTGAGGATTTTCAGCTCTTCATTTAAAAGTTAAAAAGTTCGGCAGAAGGTACACATTGTGAGAAAAAAATTATTAACATGAAGACTTCTATTGAAAAAGTGTTTGACAGGAATTTATTTTTTTAACCAGCTCCAACAGCAGAGCTATAAACACATCCTTAGAGCACTGCAAATAATTATACATCAGTATTAAGGGAGTTTGCTGATTCTTGTAGAAGTTCCATGTCACCAACAAGACTTTAGTTCTTCGGTCTCTGAGCACTGTCCTTTGTCTGCAGGATCGTGCTCTTCCCTGCCTCACTGCTGCACTGATGTTGCACATAGCCAGACACAGAGAGCCCTGTTTTCCAGCGTACACACATGCACATGCACTGACAAGTTTATAACCAGACCAGTTTGACACTCTGGGCTCTAGCTGTCTCAAAATCTGGCACATATGGTTAGTAGGAGGCAGCGCCAGTGGAAGAGCTGTATTTGCTTTGAACTGGCAGGTGATCGGAGCAGAAGTATTTGGCAAGAAAGACCCTTCTGATGGTTGTGCGTGTGTGTATTGCTACTGTTTTGAATTTCTCAGGAAGCACATAGAGGCAGATGACTGTACAGCCACCACACCGGGCTCCTTCCTGGCACGGAGCTGGGATGATGCCTGGCCCAAGGGCATTGGACAGAGTACATCGTCACCAGTACCCAGGGCAGTCCAGCCCTTGTAGGTGCAGAGAAGGTGTGAAAAATCAGTTTGGCTGGGGGAGAATGTGTGTGCGTGTGTCTTTGCACTGCCTAATAAATATGTTCATCCAATTAAGAGGAACAATGATCAATTAACAAAACAGGTGCTAGAAAAATACTCATTTAAGACAATCACTGCTACTTCCTCAGCTTTTCACTTCATTGCTGCTTGTGTGAGTAAAAACAACAAACTAAATGGAGACCTTATGGGCACCAGGGACCAATTAATGCCACGTGACTTCCTCCCAGGCTTCCATAAAATAACTGTGTTATAATGGTCTGTGATATTAATATCGACTTTGGGAAAGTTGGGCAGCAGCTCCATAGGGAAGGATGTAGCATGAGCAAGCACTCTGGAATGTGCAGTATTTGACAGAAGAGAAGTGATGTCTCTCTATAAGTTGCATCTCTTCTTGCTATTGAAACTGAAAAGTCAGTGGGGAAAATACAAATACCTGGGGGAATCTAAGAAGTCTTTTTTATAAGGGGGTACTTTTTCAGTATTCTTTTGAATAACTTTCAGAGCCTCTCTGCTTTTAATACAACAATTATCAATCCACAGATTAAATCTAAGGATTAAATTCTGAGGTGATATTGTGATCTTAAATTTATACAGCTTCAGAGTTCACTTTTCAGGTTTTACTTCCTCACAGCTGAAATAATGTCAAGGATTTGCTTTTAATTTCATGGCTGTATGGAACCCCACCAGATTTTTGCTGCAGAGTATGTGGCTCAGGCTTGTGAAGAAGCAGCACCTCGGCAGATATAACTGCTGCCTGAAGTCCCTACAGCTGACAAAGCTATATGAGGATTGCTTTGCAAGAACTTATTTTGCTTCTTAGGCAAATTCTAGCTGGTCTGAAACACAGTTCTGCTATTTCAAACTGCATCTGCTCTGAGACATGCAAGAGATGAAATTTATTGCTCTCCTTACACTGGTGATGTACAGATAATGCAGGACCTATGGGTGCCATTGGAGCCACTCTTAGGTAAAAGCAGCTATCTCCCCATCCCAGTCTGCCCTTGGGACCCCACACTTCCTCCCATATTTAGACCCCGGCATGCCTGTGTTCTTGTACCACAATGACACTATGGGCCAAAGTTTTCCCGTGCTGGAGTTTTCTTGGAGTGAAGAGACACATACAGACCCCCCCCACCCCTGCCCCCAAGGCTGGGCAGTGAAATGGCAAAGGCACTGGTTAAGACCCACTGGCAAACCAGGGAAGCACCACGTAGCAGTGAAATCGATGGTCTGTCAGGGAAAGCAGCAGCTGCAGCAGCCTGGGTGATTGCAGCCATCCAGCCCACGTCTCCCCTGCTGAGCCACGTACCTGAGTGCAAAGGACAAATAAAATGGTTTAATGTGCATGCCAAGGCGCCAAGTGGAAAGAATACAAGGAAAGCAAGTGGGAGGAGGACATGGTTTAATGTCTTTCATGATGTCTTTGGCCTCAATTTCTGCATCCCCACAGTAGGAATGTTAACTCCAAAGATGCACGATAGTAAGCAAGAGCAGAGATGGTGAAGGCAGTCTAATAAGTGAGCATGAAGTGGGTTAACTGGAAAAGTGGATCTAAATAGCATCACATTTGGAGGAGTGATTTGGGTTAGAGGTTCAGTTCAGCTCAGCATTGGAAAGTTCAGACACTGGTTAAACTTTGGATAAACTTTTGACCGCTTTTTCTTGTAGAAATCAGACTAGAATCACACAAACACAGACTCTCTCATGAGCTTTCCAATACTGCTTGTTTTTTGACCTAGCCAGTAATAGAAGAACAGATTTCCTCATGATACTCCCGTATTTCTGTTTCCAAACTCACCCAGATTTTCTTTTCCAAACCTGAAAAGTTTTTCATTCTATTCCATATAAGGTTTGGATGATAGCTGAGGGCAGGTCCAGCTCTATCCTGACTGATTTTCGCATCTCCAGGGATAACTGTCATCTTTGCTGGCCTTTTCCCATCCAGTGTTAAATATTTTCATTAACGACTGGAGAATTAGTCAGTCCAAAGACACAGAGGTTGTATTTTCCAAACACCAACTGTTACTCTCCTCCCAAACAGAAATGCATGGCCCTGGTGGCCCTCACCCTGGGCAGCTCTGCACCAGCTGACCCTCTAATTTTTTATTCTCTCTCTCCTGATCTTCTTCATTTGGAGACTGCCAGCCAGCTTTGCTCACTCTTTATGCCCTCTGCTCCTTTCTCTGTGCCCCTAAGTCCTCTCCTCATGACTCATCAACAGCAGCTCCCACCAGTTATATGTGCTTCCCCACCCCCCCATTGCTAGCTAAAAAGGGGAAGAGGGAAACAGCTTCTGAAAATATCAGCATTTTCTTCAAGCCCACTCAGACCATCTGTTTGCTGATTCCTATCCTGTAGCCTGTGACCTCAGCAGTGCAGGAGGTTTAGTTCTGTTTTCTTCATCGGGCTGTTTACATTGTCAGCACTTAAAATAAATAGGAATTAATAACAGTAAAATTAATCAACACTTGGGAGCGTAACCACCCTTACGATTGATAGAATCAACTGGTAGGTGATAATTAGAACCAGCCAGAAGCTTTTTCTCAAAACTTACATGTAAATTTCCTCCATGTTAGAAACCACACATTAAAACACTCTCCCACAGCATGCAGCTTTCCTTGTTTTTTTTTTTATCCTCATAGTTTGGCAGGTCCTGCATTGGCCACAAAAACAAACAAGAGTATCCAACCCTCACCAAATATTGCTTTCACATATTTCTGGCTCATCCAAACTTAGAAAGCACCAGAAATAAAGCTGAGCCTGAACTTTGGAAATTCTCAAGCCTGTTTTTCAGGCCCAAGAGGTAGAGCAAACATATCTGAGCTCTTGGATTCTTTTTCCAAATGGATGTTTCTGTGGCTTTTCTGCCAGTGAGAGCTGCAGTGACTGGGTCTGCATGCAGACACGAGTATCCCCTGTGCTGCTCTGCCCGCCTGCGTGGGGAATTCAGAGTCGGCGCTCAGCTGGCAGAAGCAAGCCCAGTGCTATGCTGTGCACTGCTATCCCAGCAGCCAGAGGCCAAATGCATCTGTGTTGTAGCAGTATTCAAGTTATTTAATGATTTCTGTTGCATCCAAGCTGTGTTTGCCTTCAGAGTAACCCAAGTTGTCCAGCTGCACAAAGGACCAGATTTATCTAAGGGGATTCCCTTGATGGAGGTCAGGTGTAATGACTAGAAATGGCTTTGATTTTGTGCTTCCTACTCATTTTCCTTCCCTTCTTCTTCCTCTCTTTAGATGGCAAAGGACAAGGCTCTGTGCTGCTACTGACTGGAGAGAGCAGCACGTTCAAGTCCTGCTGGCAGGAGCAAGATGTGAGCACCCCGGCTCAGGAAACAAGTGTAGTTGTGCAGGGAACAACATCTTCAGAATGACTTGGTGTTGTGGCTTTGATGATTTCTTCAGACACTGTAAGTAGACTGACAAATTGACTTTAAAGTGAAAGGTCATTGAAAAGTATTGCGGATAAAAGCATCTGGATCTACAATTAAAAAGCTACAGAAGTTCAGTTTACAACTCTACTGGGTTCTGTGCGTAGGAGTTTCTATCATATAATTTGGCAGTTTCTCCTGCCTTCTGATTGGGGTTGTAGAAAATAAAAATTCCTTGTGGTTTCTTTATTTTTTTCCTTTTTAAACACAGTGGAGAGTTGTGGTGTTTTGGCAAGTCTGATACAAAGAAATATATTGTACTGGCATTGTCTCATATTGTAGGTGACCTCAGGCCTGAACTATACAAGGGAAAAAAATAGGTCTCTGTTGAATACACTGCACATGTGCTTGAATCAGATTATAGAGTGTGAAAAGCAGAGCACACACACGATACACATAATAACTGATGTTGTAGGCTTAAATGCAATGCCCGATTCTCATCTCATCCCACTGGTGCAAATCAGGAGCAGTCTTGTGGCATTAAGCCTTGCCCTGCTCTGGTGTATGAGGTTCCTTCTGGTATTCCTTTCCCTAAACCCACGACCCACCACGAAAAAGGGCATTTGCAAGACAATTAGGTGGCTGAGATTACTTAACACCTCCAAAGGTGGTGGGTGGTTGCCTTTCAGAGTGTGAGAAGATGTTTATGGATCACATTTCTTTTTTCATTCTCAGCCCTTCAGGAACCAGCATGGGAACTTTAATCCTGGAAATCCTTACCCATAAAGGCAAACACCATATGCAGAAAGGCTCCCTTCCTCTGCACCTCTCTGGCAGTCCTCCCTGCCTTCCCCTTCTTTGTGGGACATAAAACTAAACTAAACAGAGATTTGTCCCTATCAATATTGACTTGACTGATTTCCCTTTTCCTGACTTCTCTAATCCTGTGGTAGATTTTCTGTGACATTTGTTTCCGGTAGCAGATTCATAACAGATTCATATGAATGTTAACTCTAGAAACAAAACATTTCAAAACATCTATTAAAAAGCATAACAGTGTGGTTAAATAAATAATGGGGGATGTTTTTCTCCACAGTTTAATTTCAGCAGCTTCCGGTATTTTCTTTCTACTTAAAAAAGTAGTTTTCTCCAGTATGTAGGGGTTTCCTTTTATAAGAAAACAGACTCAATAGAGCTATTATGTTAAAAAGTGCACGAAGCCTCCTTGTATTGTCTTCTTTGTCGGAATATGTCACCCAATATGGCCCAGAGATAAGATGCCATCCACAGCTAGCTGAGAGCCCAGACTGCAATCATTAACAGAAGCCTGACAACCTTCAGCCTAGTAGCCCTGGTGGAGCTGAGACAACTGCACCGATTTCCTTTTCTCCATCAAAAGGTTGCTTTTTCCTCAAGGAAGAAGACAAGGAGGTGCCCTGGTTTTGCTTCCAGCTACTTCTCCTGATCTTCATGTGACAGGAGCAAGTCCTTGGGGGAGAACTCGTGTTGCTGGATGAGAAATGTCCCAGTCACATTGGAAATCTCACACTGCTGCCCAAGGAAGATGGGGTGAGGGAAATCCCATTCCCAAAGTGTCTCTGCTGATGGCAGAGGAAACCTAAGCAAGGTGCTCACAACCTTGAGAGTTAGGGTGGAAGGAGCCTGCCTGCTTCCCCTCTGAAAAATGGGTACAGCATCTCTCCTCTTTCTTGTTCTCTTTCCCACCACATTGCACAATATGCATTGCATCTGTACTACACCCAGACTAAGTGAGAGGGAAGAACTGATGACAAATTTTGAAATGTCAGCTTAAAACTAAGCACGAGATTTTTTTTTTGTTTTTAACAGTACATCCCCTCTTAAAACTAAGCACGAGATTTTTTTTTTTTGTTTTTAACAGTACATCCCCATTTTGTTAGTGAAAAGCATAAATATACCCAGAAGTGGGACACTCCCTATCTTGGGGAGCTCGAGCTCCAGCGTGCAGGACATACACTGACAAAGGCAGGAGGGAGAGCACAGAAATGGGAACTCTTTGCATAGGTCTGGCTTCTATGTAAAGGAGAGGTCACTGTGTTGATTACACTTGGACCAAATGCTGCATGTGGCTGTCTCTGCCTAATTGTTACAATGAAGACCACGATGCACTCATGGCCTTTGTCTGGTTGCATACTGGCATGGTAGGGGAACATGCTCTCTGCTCCCCTGTGGAAGATATCCACATGGGGGGAGGAAATTTCCACCATGTGCCCAGCAGACGATGCAGAATACATACCTCAGAGAGGGAAAGCAGGTGAATCTGGTGGTTACTGAGGGACGATGGCTTTGCTCCGCATCCTCGTCTCTGCCAACTTATTGAACGCAAACACTGGGCTGAGCCCAGCATTCTAAGAAAGCTAATAGCCAAATATTACCTTTTTGCTCTAAACCAGCATTGCTGGGAAAAGGATGCTGTCACAGAATCACAGAAAGTTAGAGATCGGAAGGGACCTCGGAAGATCATCTAGTCCAATCCCCCTGCCGGAGCAGGACACCTAGATCAGATCACACAGGAACGCATCCAGGCGGGCTTTGAATGTCTCCAGAGAAGGAGACTCCACAACCTCTCTGGGCAGCCTGTTCCAGCGCTCTGCCACCCTCACCGTAAAGAAGTTTTTTCTCATATTCAAGTGGAACCTCCTATGTTCCAGCTTGAACCCATTGCCCCTTGTCCTATCACTGGATGTCACAGAGAAGAGCCTGGCTCCATCCTCCTGACACTCACCCTTTCATCAAAGATCCCAAATATAGGTAAAAAATGCAGTGACTTCATAAAAAAGAGTTCTGTAGGTTTGGAAATCATCCCTGGAGATGGAGGTGGCCTCTGGCAGTTTGTAACAGCATTTGGTTGCTGTGGACCTGTGCCTCAAATATTCCTCCTGTGTGGGAGAGGAATACATCCTAGCACAGGGGCTGTGGGTCTGCCTCCTCTCCCAGCCGCTCCTTCTTTCCCGCTGTATTCCTGCCCAACTTCCCACCCCATCCTAGGGGTGGAGATTCCTGGGAAACACACATACCACTCGCAGGACGAGGGCCACTGAGTGAGCTGGGGAAGGCAGAAGAAATTGGATTGTTCGACTGACTTGCAAACTTAACACTTTTCCATGCAGAAATAAATTGGAGTATCGCTTAAGTGGACAATTGCTGAGCTTTCTATTTTTGTTCAATGTCTCCCCCTCCCCCTTTTACTAGTTTTCCTTCAACTCTGCTTTCCAATGTCATTGAGTTATTATTATCCAGATCCAAATCTCACAGCTTCACTGAAGGGGAATGTGTATTAAAATACCAGATTTACCAGAAAACATCTGCAACTTGCAAGCCTATTGTATTACTATTATATGAGCAAGCCATTGTAAATTCTTTTAAGTCTGTAACTTATTTCACGTTAACACACTGTGTGTTTTACAACACCATTTCAAAGTTTATGGCCTTTTTTCTTTAGCCGCTTGTTCCAATTGCATCTTGTATTTCATCAAATATGGTAAAGAAACCATGAGAATAAATTGATGCTCCATATGAACCTCCTATAAAAGGATGTTGCCAAATTGCTGTAGTATGGTTTTCCTTTTTAGCCCTCCAGAATTGTTAGTAGGTTTCTGAGGCTAAATTCTACAGGGAAACGTTATGAACATTTAAGGTCTCCAAATTTTATGCTTCAGTACAAAAGGCCTAAGGGCGAGGATTTAAAATGGATGAAGTGGAGAAATTTGCACTTCCTTAAGAAAACACAGAGCATTTCCTTCCGCATGTCAGAAATGAAAACGGAAAATACAAACTAATTTGTCAGAAAAATTTTCCTTCCATAATTCCCTCTTCAGCGCTTCCCTACTCCCACCGCAGCCCCGCAAGCCTTATTTTCTCCTCCTTGTTGTCAGCTTTACGGCCGTGGGTCCCAGCTCCAGGAGCCGTGATGGACGACGTTCTTCTCTTCACCTCGTGCGCAAGAGCTCTGCTGTAATGTCTCCTCATGTTCACAGCTTGCTCCTGCCACCCTCTTCCTTGCTCACCTCCCCGCCCCGGCTCACGCCTGCAGACAATCCTTCAGGAGATAAGTACTGTCCGGGGACACCAGCCCAGCCGCCAATGATGGTTTGTCATTTGGCTCTAATTGGACGCTGGTGTAAAATGAAAAAAACACTTGTCATATTTATGAGTTACTGTGAGTTAATAATACGCTGGGATCCATTAGCTAAAGCACATTTGCTCCAAACATGTGGCTTCAGCTTTTTTGTTTTTCATTCAAGCAACATTTTTTCAGATGAAATGCTGTTGCCATTTTTCTCCCAGGCGCTCAGTGAGCCTCAGGGAGTTAAAGCATCAATTATTTTTCTCCTCATATGAGGAACAAAAAGAAAAAAAAAAAAGAAAAAGGGAGTGTCCTAGCCAGAGAAGTTGGAATTATTATCCAAAATAATAATAATAAAAGAAAATCAAAACATCCAGAAATCAAAAGCTGCAGCCAGCTGAACAAATGTAGTCAAAATTGAAAACACAAAACGTCTCCAGAAGATTCTCTTGCAAATAAGACAACCTCTTCTCTCTATGTATTTTTAGTAATCTCATGTCCTGCCTGAGCCAATTCTTTTCCTGTTAAAGGCTATCTACGTGAGTCAATTCTTTGACTCTATTTTGAATGATAAATTCATTAGTGCCTTGCAGGTGGATTTGCCTGAATTTAGAGACTCCAGAAAGGTATAAAATGACAAGCAAAGACAGAGCACGAACACAAACTTGTTTTCATACTCTTGCTCCTGAAATGGTGCTGCGTTTAAGTGTAATAAAAATCAAGATGTTCATCTTTCTTCCTCTCCCCCTCCACAATATTTTTTCAGCTCTGAGGATGTCAGGAGTAGAATTTACCCTTCCCTTGATGCCATCTTTTTTTCCCCCTTCTGTTTCATCACAGCTGCATGGACCCCAGCCAACTCAAACTGTACCTTCGCACTTCACTGCTTAGGACTTTGCTGCACGTTCAATTTGACAAGACTTTTTAATGTGGATAACTGATCGGGCAGACTGAAACTTCCAACTGGTAACTGCATTCACAAGGACGTCAGCACTTTGCACCTCACTATTCTATCCTTACACAGGCTCATTTCTCTAAAATCAGGAGGAGGCAGTACAGCAAATTTTACAAAACCCCACTTGCTCTCATTACCTGTGGCTTAATTTGCCATGTCTTGCTTGAGGAACGGAGCGAGCTCCACCTGCTCTTTCATTCAGGATGTATTTTGCCCACCATTCCTAGGAAACATTTATGGAACATTTTACATATTGTTGCTGCTTTGCTGGTAATAAGTTTTCTTTTATTTTATAAGGTTGAATTAAACAAAAAGCTCCTCTGCTGCTGACTCAGCCTCCAAAGCTGCACTTTATATATGTCAAACAACATATATAAATTTATAAGGTGAACAATGGTTGTATTTAAGTACTGATTTAGTAATCATGAACTTCGCTGGCAGTATCCTTTGGAAACTAAATCCATAAATTTTATTAGTATTAAATGTTTCTAATGGGAGTTGACAAATACTTGAACCGAGCTGCTTTTTCTCCACACTTGGCAAAAGGAAAAGTACAAAAATTCCTATTACACAATGAGAAATGCATTAATGCTAAAACCCATTCATCTCAATTTTGTACAAATATAATTTAAGACCTTTTACAACCATTGGTGAAATTACAATGTGCTGTGGGGAAGTTGCAAAAATTTTATGAGAGTAATAAAATTGTCATTGTAATACCATTATAGGGTGCAGGGACAATATAGATATTTGAATTACCTATTGTCCTTATGCCAGGTTGAAAAAGCTACATGCAGGAATTATAGCATGTAATGGAGACAACTGTTGAGACAAACCAGAGAAATGAAATCCAGGTCCACTTGAGCTGGCCTAAGACAAATCCTCATTAGAAACCCAGACTCAGAGTACCCTTCCCACTTGTGTCAACAACAATGAAATTTAACCAGGCGGACTGTTTTATATTTGTGTCAACAGCAGCACAGAGACCAACTAATTAAGCAGATATTGTGCGTAATAAAATAGTGTTGCATCCAAAAAACTGATGTTTTTAGCTTCTGTGACATATTTCCTGGGGTTTGCACTCAAGACTGCCTAAAGGTAATCATGGTGGTCCCTCTTGTTCATAGCCAAAAAAACTTCTCAGGTAGCTCATGGCAAACCCATGAAATTTTACCTGGGATTAAAATGGTGTTAACTTTCCAGAGGTGAAAATTCCTTTCACTGAAGAATAGTGTTGCTGGGCTATATCCAGGGAAAAAGCATTGCTTTCTCCTTGCCTGTCCAAGAGATGAACAAAAGGAAAAAAGAGAAGGGAAAACAAGAGAGGCAATTGCAGCCTTGTACGTTAGCAACATTTCGCTGGCTGTGTTCTAGAGAGTAATAAAAGAATTGAAATAGTTCAAGCATCTGCCCTTGGCTGAGGGACTTGTAATTATACACTACAGACTCCACTCCCTTGGAACAACTGTCTTTGATTCCTATCTCTTCTTTTATTACTGCTGAAACGCAAACCTCCTGATGAAACCATTACATTTCCATGTGAAATTCACAACTATAAGGGGAAACCTCTGCAAAGTTGCCAGACTTTTGAAGGGGGGCAGAAACATATGGGCAAAGGTTGTAAAGTTCCTTTCCAAGTTTCAAAGGTCCAACCACTCGGGGCAGCCTGCTCTGGAGTCTAAGGTTTATTCTCCTCCTTTTAGCAAACACTTTGGAATGGGAGTAAGAAAGTTAATTTTATTTCCTGTTTATTAAGAGTTACCACATTGTGAACTCCCACAGTTTGGCTGATCACTCTCCTTAGAATCACTGACTCTTCAGTCCTTACTGGGATTATGAGAACTGTGGCAAAACCTCCCAGTAGAACACCCAGAGGCTCAGTGAGACATGCTATGCTTTTAACACCCCTTAAAGTTTTTGTCTTGACTTCAGATGACACCCTCCCACAGGCAGGAAAGACTGACAAACCTTGCTAGGACCCTCAAAGTGAAAACTGGAGCTTGCTTTGTCTGCCCAAGTCTTCCCTCAAGGAGAGAAGAGGCAGTGATGCCAGCCAGTGCTGAGCCCCTCTTTCTAAGCAGGATCAGCGCTCATGGGGGAAAGCCACCGCTCCACTAGCCACTGACAAAACCTCTAAGGGAGTCTCCCCGTGCCCATACACACACACGCTTGGTCTTTTATTGAAAGCAAATCCAGAACACACCTCTCCATGCCCAGACAGCCTAAGCCTGCCCCTTCAGCCAGGGAAGCTGCTCAGCAGCCTGAGCTCCCGTCATTGCTTATTCCCATGTTTCACGCGCTGCCAAGAGGCAAGAAGGTCTTTCCCAAATTTTCTGTTCTTTTTACTCTGGCTAATATGTCTTCTTGGTAACCACAATATAATAAATTTCATAGAGCATGACCAGCATACTTAGTTCATATTATTCATTTGCAGTCATTTATTTTTTTCCAACTCCTCTTCCCCTCCTGGTCCCCTCTCCCCAGCACTCACTCTGTGGAATGATAATAATACACACACAGAGTGCCGGCTGGCTGAGAAGGACTTAAAAACAACAAGTAAGAGGATCTTTCTGTGCTCACACCTGTTTTAAGATTTGTTATCCTTAAAAAGGAAAGCTGTAGGGATTCACTCTCTTTCTTCCTTGTGGAGCCCAGTGGAATATACCATTAAACCACAGGGAGGAGAGAAAGCCTTCAGTGCACTTAAATATACTTATGTCAAATCCATCTCATTCTTCCTGCCTTCTTTCCTCAATCTAGCCACCGTTCCCAAGGGCTGGAGAACATTACAACCCATTCACTTTATATGAATGGGCACAGACAGACTTTTTCACCATTTCGATATGTCTACATTTGCAGGCATATCCTGTAGGCCAACTGAAACAGCCTTAATTTCAATTTACTGTCTCCCCGAGGAACATGCCATTCTCCTGAAAGTGGAAAAAACCCTCAGTGGCCATTCCCTGCCCCCCTTTCCTTCCACCTCGAGTCAAGATCTGAACTGGAGGGAAAATTTCTCCCAAGATTAATGGACTGCAGTTTTGATGCTTATAACAGGGCACATGATCTTTATTAAACAAATAATGAACAACTTTCACCAAAGTACTCTGTTTGGAAGGTGCTCAGCATTGCCATACACGACTCATCTAAATCCTTTTCCAAGTCCCTGTAGAACAGTGTTATATTAAGAAAAAGAAACTGTTCCTCAGTAGTCATTTAACTCTGCCTTGTTTTTCAGCGGTCCTATCAGTAATGACAAAAACAACACTAATAAAAAAGTAGCCAAGATCTTGACTTACTAAGTTCAGACACATGCTAGGATCAGCTCAGGAAAGCACAAAGGTGAGATGCTCCCGCCTTCCTAAAACAAGCATTAGGGGTTAGCTATTATTGCAACAAACGATAAACAAACCAGATAACAAATAAAGATTCAATGAATAGTGGTAGCACGGAAAAACACCAGTCCCACTTGCCAGGCCTTTGTGGTCACAGCTCTGATTTAGAGCAAACCAGCATGCAGAAATCTGGATTTAGGAGAGGGATACCTCTTTTTTTTTTTTTTTTTTTTTTTTTTTTTTTTTTTTTTTGCAGAAACACCAATGCCATACTGTCACTCAGGCTCTCCTGATACCTAGCATTGCATGATTTCGCAGCGCCTTTGGTAATTGTTTGGAAAAAACTGCCAACGTAGAAGTCATGTAGTACTGCTACGGTGCACAGCTCTGCAAGGTTACAGTTAACCATTGATCATCCAATAGCCATGGCACAAAGCCCCTTATATCTCCCAGTGCTGTAAATACTGTGATATTCCAAGAGGCTCCTTAGGAAAGTATCAGACACTGGAGTGTATGGCCAAACAGTGATTCATGTTATTACACTGAAACAGTTTTAGCTTTCTTGATGGATTGCTGAATACTTAATGTTTTCTGTGTGGTCTCTTTTGGGAGGACGATAGTTCATAGATTGATGGGTCTGATCTAAGTTATCCAAGTGGCTTGATGCTATAAATTTGTTCAAAGAAGTACTGTGTTTAAGGCAGCTCTTTCTGGTGCGCTCGCATTTGATACATCCGCTTATGAGCAAGCATAGGTAGGCAGAGAGGGGGCATCTTCTGGTCAAAAGAAGTCAAGAGGATTTGGGCTGGGCCAAAACTGTCATCTCAGTTTCCCACAGACCAGCAAATTACAATGACAATAGCCACCTCCGTTTCGGAGGCCAAAGCTGTTCTTTTTTTCTATTGTAGGGGAGTATTTTATTTATTTTAGCTACACTGCAATTAAAAATAGCAGCAAACCAAGAAGTGGTTAGAGTGAAGGCACAGAAGAATTGGTCTCAGTAGAGATATGAGTTTTGCTTCCCACAGTTACAAACAGCCTCTGCTTAGAAAATTGGATGTCTTTTCAGATTGCAAACAACTCCAGAAAAAACAAAGTCCTAACTGTAACTTGAAGGCCAGAGTTAAGTCTGCTGTACGTGGCCGTGACTAAGTAAGGAAGACAGCAGCCTCAGATAGTATTTTCTCCTCTGAAAATGGCTGTCTTCTGATCCGTTTTTTGGGTTGTGCCATTATCATGTAATGGGAACGGTAAAACTTTCCAGGGAGTATCCAAGGGAATTCTTAGACATAGTCAGATTCAGGATATGGCACAAGGCCATTTCTTGACCAAATTAATAAATACTTTACAGCAAGCCATGAAAAGTTTCTGGAACTATTATTCTAAAGGTTTGTTCTGGTTATTGCTTCTGTGTTAGCATTACACCATAGTTCCCTTGCAATCACAGACGCTTGCACAAAAGAAACATTATGCTGAGACTAATGCTTTTCATACTTAGGAAATCTTTTTCTTATTAGTAGCAAGCAATGGGGACAGTACCCTTCTCCCATTTTCTGCTGACTGTACAAGTGTCCTAGATCCTGGTTTTTTAAAGAGAACGAGAGTTGAAGAAAGGCTAAGGCCTGGCCTGCAATCTGACAGAGGCAACTTTCAACGCTGCATTTGCTCGGTTTGGGTTTGCTGAGGGCTGGAGGCGTTGGGGGCTGCCCCTGAGAACCGCAGGAGGAATGCCCGCTCCATCTCATGGCTGGGTTTGGCAGCCGAGGTCAGAGCTGCCCTTTGCAGCCTTCTGCTGGTGGAGAAAGGCAGTGTTGGGCTCCTGCAAACGTGTGTACTGTATGTGTGAGTACGGACGGCTAGGTAACCTGCACAGTCAGACTTTCCAACAGAGCATAAAGCATTTGCTGTTATTAATTGACCCAGGTGTTATGCTAATTGGCTTGATTCTTAACTGAGAGAAAGCTATATTTCAAACACCCAGGACAAAAACCTGTTAAACCTCAATTAGGATGCAACCAGGGAAGGTGCAAATGAGTCTGGAGTAATTACTGGGCAGTGGCTGACAGGCCAGTTCCTGTATTTCCAGCCAGAGCAGGTGATTTGGAAACCTGACCTCCCAGCAGCTGCCAGATGGGCAGCACGCTTGCTCCGCAGAGGCTGCCCGGGATGGCCTTTCCCCCTGCTGACAGCTTGCTGCAGTTTGCTGCACATGAACAACTTAGCACCTCACAGGCTAACGAAGCTGCTGGCTTTTGTAACCAGAAGGTGGGGAACGGCAGGACCCAACTGCAGGGACGCACTGCTGGGAGGTGGAAAGGCAGGACTGAGCTGCCGGGACATGCTGCTGGGAGGTGGTGGATCACGGCTGTGCTGGAGCAACCTATGTACTGCTGTACGTACACCCCTCCTCAAAAAAAGCCTGCAGGGAAAGTAAGAGTGATAATGAGGTGGACAACTTGTCAGTCTCTGCATCCACGAGTGGAGCGCCTGCCATGAAGATAGACAAAATAGGGGGCTTGTAGGGAGAGGCTACAGCATTCACAAAGCAAACATGTACCTTGAAAAACCAGGCGAGCTCTCCTGCGTGTGACATTGCAGGTCATGACATGGTAGAGGACTGGGGATAATGTGCACTCTAACACCCCGACCCAGCACTTTCAGGTGGCTCTGTTATGAGCTTGGATGGCTTTTTTTTCCCATATTATCCCCATTTCACACTCAGAAAAATGAAGCCTAGGGTAAGGGATGAACTTGCTGAAGTTCACCTGGAAAAGCATGGGGTATAGAATAAGTCTTGCATACTACCTGGTCTCCGCAGCCAAGGCAAACATATTCATGTACATTTAAAGAGAAAGGATCTGGTGAGTAGAGCTGGAGCTACAAACACATGCCCAAAGAAGAAACCATTTTCAGAGAGGAAACTATGCACCTGGAAAATATACTCAGTTTTAATGTATATTAATGGCTTGTAAAAACAAAACAAAGCCTGAAACTTAATAATTTGGTTAAACATAAAGACCATTTTGGTTTTAGTGTTAAACCAGAATTAAATTATCCAGCACATGTTTGATATACTCAAGCCAAAGTGTTTTGAATCTGATGCACAGACAATAAATTACGTAAGGCAATGTGGTGCAGTGGATGGAGGCGGCGAGGAGACTGAGGGTAAAGGTGAGCGCGCAAAGTGTGCTGTGCCAGAACATCACCGACACCAGCTCCCAAATGCAAGCTGAAAGACCCGGGTATCAGAAGGCGGACGGAAAAAACGGGACTGCAGTTTCATCTGCAGATACTGTTTCTTTTCATGGTTCTCACCGCCTGACCTCTTTTCCCCATCAGTTCCTCAGCAATGAGATCAAGGTGAATTACTCTGGATGGGTGAGTCTCAACAGAGCAAACACAGCTGCTGGCGGGGAGAATTGCTTTGAGAAACAACATGGAGAAAGCAGGAGATGCAGGCTTTTCTGAGCCAGCCCTGTGAAAGGTAGTTCTCCCTTTCTCTCTCCAAGGCTCAGTTCCTGTCCCACTCCAGTCAATGATAATTTCCCTCTTGACTTCAGTAGGAGGACTGAGCTTCTGGAGGGCAACAGCTCCTGACCCGGTTTCTCCTCCTGTTATTATATTAGGCACTAAGCCTGAACAGCTTCTCCTTCTGCAGGCTTAAATATAGCTGACTTGTATTCCCTTCAGAACACTCTTCCCAGCCCTTATTTGTCTTCTTCATTGGACGGTTCAGACAAAGAAGCGGCTTGCAATATGCTGTGGCACTGCTGAGGTGAAAGGAGTTTGCTCTGCCCAAAGGGCGTATTTGGAGCAGGGGTCCAAACTCAAACTGTGGGGGAGATGGAAGACCTTTCTAGTAAACTGAGGTTGTGTTGCTTTCCCTTTTATGAGAATAAGGGTGCAGTCCTGCTATACATGTAGCCAGCTCGAGTGTACTTTGGCTGTTTCTGAGTCTCCCATGTTTGTTCCAGTAGTTGAGTTATATGCATATTTTGCTACACACATAATACATAGCTTGGCAAGCAAAAGATAGGAAGGGTAAATGATGGTATGTTTACCTTAGCTCGTGGGGATGTCTTAGTGGTTTAACCTTCAAATGTGGTGTGCCTAACTTTTCTCTAACCACGGGTCCAAGTCCCAGATGGGCTGACTCAGCCTTTATCTTCCTCAAGATAAATTCAATTCCGTTCACTTCACAGTGGGTGGGTGTTTCAGATGAAGCCTGAAAAACGAGAGTTTTGTCTGGTCTGTGTGGACCCTAATGATCCCTTAGCACTTTTCATGAGAAAAACATTGCTTGTGGGCCAGAATTCTCATTCTTCACTGCAGCGGTGTGCTGGGAGCACGAAGAAAAGGCTCTACGATGCTTAAAGCTCACAGACACTAATGCTGTGGTGTTGAAGCAGACACGGTGATGCTGTAAGCCAAGCTTACTGAACCCCATGGGGATACTGGGTATGTCCTGGAAGAACTGGGATTTGAGGTCTCTGGCTGCCTAGAGAAGGTCTTGTACAGCCCACTGAAATAAGATTAGGTAATAAGTGCTTTTCCCTATCTAGGAGATTTAATCCTACTGTGGAACAGGAAACAAAAGCATTCATAAGTTTGTGTAAGGAGCAGAAAACAAGGAGTAGCATATCTGTTAGTAAGGCATTTGCACAGGGATGTGAGAGGCTGACACGTCAGAGCACATTCTGAGCAGATGGGAAATGTAAGGATGTCCGTTGCTCTGTGAGCAACTCTGGATAAAAATTCCATGATGTTCCTAAGAAACCTGTCCAATTACACCTCTGTCACAATCAGTGTATTTCTGCAAAGTTCTTCTTTAGGCGAATCACTATTTTTGGGAGAAAACCAAACCAAAACCAAACCAAGTCCCGATTAGCTCTACTTTTCTCACAGCATAGCCACAGAAATGTTGTAATTAACATAGCATCAGACTCCTTCCATCAGCTGCAAAAAATTTCTGAAGATAGTTAAAAAAGAAAACAGGTCTTCAATTGCATTTTTTCCTCAGAACATCTTTCAAGGCTTGAATGCCTCTGTTCTTCCAGGGCTAGAGGCACTGCGATAGCACGAGAGAGACTAATGGCTTTGTATTTCTGGCCAAAGCGGAAGGAATGGAAAGATCATGAAAGATGACCATCTTGCCTGAGATCTCTATCCATTTTGCAGGCACAGGTGGTTTGGTTTAGCATCTGAAATGTTGGATCCTGAAGCAAACCAAAAGCAACTTACAACCCCTAGGGAGGAGCCCATAATTAGTACAAAGAATGGACAATGCTGGCAGGTCATACGGGCCTTACAGAGCTGTATTTCCAGAAGAAGGCATTTGTTAGCATAGTCAGCACACGTTTGATAAGGCAAGCACATTTCAAGCATTTAGGTTTAAATAAACACAGTGATTAATGTGCTGTAGGTGGAACATAACTTTCCACTGTACCAAATCTCTTAAAGTGCTTTCTACTCAAGCAGACAGATCTGTGCAAAATGTTGTAAAATAAAACACTGTGAAAATGCTGGACATGGTTCAGAAGCATTGTAACAAAAGCTTAAAATTAATAGTGTTGTCCAGTTGATGTCAGGGAATATTCCCCTTGTCTTCTTCACTGTGTGGCCTATTACATGGGTGACTCAAATAAGATTTCTTTCAGATCTCCCTGATACGGCGAGGGGATTGAAAAGTATTGCATGTGAAGTGATTTGAGATTGTGCTCAAAACTGCTACAGAAGTGCTAACTGGTATTATCAGCTGCGAAGAGATATCCTTATTATCAGCAGACACTCTTCAACAGTCCTACTCTAGTATGTGTTTGCAGCCAACAGTGATCTCATTTTATACAGCAGCAGCCAAAGAAATAGGTTGGGTTGGTTAATATTAAAATGCATTAGGGGTTAGTAAGCAACTGTGTAACACTTTTTTTTTTTTAACTTAGAAGGGACATGGCTCAGTACACAGTTGAGTGGATTTATAAACCTGCAATATTACTAGGTTTTGTTGTCCAAGTCTATTTTATACTCTAAAGATCTAAGCAATATAACTATTTTAATTTAGAAAATGCTTCTTCAGATAAAAGGTGAGAATGAAACCCATAAACTTTTTCTTACTTTAACTTCAGGGTCCAACCATGTGCTCACTTGTGCCGTGAGAGCTGGCAGAAATCTGGTATAACTTCACGATGACTCTATTTATCTCACCCATACCTGGTGTAACAATTCTAAGACTGATGTATTCCAGACAGAACTGAAAACAGAAGGATATGTATGCATACATAAAAAGGCATAGGACTTGGAAGCCTTGACTAAAATCAATAGGGTGAAGAGGAAGAGGAGTTGCTGGCAGCAGTGATGAGAATCCCCTTTTGTGTTGTGCAGACTACACACCAAGAACAGCTGGTGGAGTATCTTTAGTTCAGGCAACCTGTGCTCCTTAGCAGAAAGACCTCCTCATTTCATGTTCTTGGAAAACCTGTGTACAGAGTAACACCAGTCCTCATTCCTCGGAGTCCTTGATGTTTTAATAAAGCCTAGAGCACCAGAAAAAAAGAGCCTAAAATTTGTTAGTAGCTCTGAAGAGAGCAGGAGATGAATAAAACCCCAGAACTGAATCCACATCAAGCTTTTGGATATTTGAAATTCAAAGCTGAATGCTGTAGTTTGGACCCTTCTCTTGTCCCGAGCTCTGCAGCAACATCTCGCTGTGCAAGGATCGCAGCGAGGAACCTCCAGTTGGGTGATGTCCCTGTAAGCTTAGTCAGCTGACTCTTGAAGAAGTAATTAAGCAGATTAAAACTGAATTTTGGATGAATTCTTGAGAGGTCACAAACACCCAAGAAGGAGCTTAACAGTGACCACAGCACTTCTTTGGTGGTGTCTCTCTTAGATGCACGACTCAGGCTGTGAATTCTGGTTCTCCTGCAGTAACTGCCACAGAATGTTTCAACTCCCATTTAAACTCTGAATTATAGGAAATACCATGTTATTTGACCTTTGTCTTGTCTCCCAGAAAAGCCAGGTTTTAAAACAACGTAAGTACAAGGAGAAAATGGCTGTTATAAGTGGAAAGCTGCACTTGCACTTTGAGAAAGTGAGCAAAATCGGGTACATTGAGGAACCTTCAAGACAAAAACTGATCTAATGAAAGGTATTTTCCTGGAAACATCCCTAGCTAGCAATGGTGGCTTCCAAGGTGACAGGAGGCTTCCTGAAATGGACACATTTCCCTTGGAGCAGTACTATAATTTGTAATACACCTTTTGCCTTCATCCTACAATACAAGATGTTGGAGCCCTGTTCTCATTTCTCCTGTCAGGATCTTCAATTGATATAAAAAAGTCAACAGAACTGTGATTTTTTTACAGCAGAGAAGGCTGTGGTCTATTAACAACAGGAAAGAGAAGGTGAAAATCCAGCCTAACTGGTTGTAATATAATTGATGTAATAATAAAAAAGAGCAGATCTTCAGCTTGCTTTAATCACCATACCTTTACTGACTCAATGTTTTAAAGTCCTTTTGCAGTGTCCGTCCAATGCACAATATCTACCTATACAAAACAGCCACTGTTCTCAGTCAGACAAGGTTTCTGTCCTGTCTGTGAGCAGTAAACTGAGGCATGAACTGGTGGGGTAGGAGGTTTAGAACTGCCTTGATGCTCAATGGCTGACTTGGGTAGAAAGCCAGACAAGCTGGCTGGATTACTAACTTTTGGTCTTTTTAATACTGGGTAATATTAATAAAAAGGAAAACAGCAGCAAGCCTGGCTTAAATGAAGAGTTATTGATTTGGTCCCAGAGTATATTTAAATATTTTATTGCACAGGTGTAACCCCAACAACTCTCTTTTCCTTCATCCCATAAAGGCCCTGTTTTACAAGGACACTTGCTGCCTCTTGGGAGGGCTGGATCCTGTTTCCTCTCCATTTATGTGTGATTTTTTTGGGGGGAGGGTTGGGCTCAGGTAAGGAGAATCGACTACTCAAGAGCAGGACAGAGTAGCTTTACCTGATGCAGGGGCTGGGAGTGCTGCCTTTGCTGTTCTCCCACCTACTATCTTCAGGGCAGGGCGGTCTGAGGGGTGTCTGTCTGGCTGCAGATCTCCCTCCCGCCTGTGTAATGCCAACTGTACTCCCAGGGAACCTGCTGCCACCTTCCAGAGTGGTCTTGTTTAAAAATAGTCCTGTTAAAAACTCTGCACCCAAGACTCATCCCTCTTGGGCATTTTCACTTAGCGTGGCTACATTTCTGTCCCACCTAAAGAAAGGGTAGGAGATTGCAGGGGAAATTACCATCTTATTTATCCTAAGGTTTTCCTGATAGTAATTTCTCAGTCTTTTGGAACCTGACAGGTCTATTGAAAAGCAGAATACAAAAGATAGGTCCCTCTTTCCCACACCAAAAAACAGTGGGTTTTTTTAATGAAAAAGAATTTTTTAATCGTTTCCATGAAAGAAAAGCTCAGAGCCTGAAATGGATGGGCTCCACAGACAGAGCGTGACACATGGGCAGTGATAAGCTCTAGTTGGCTTGCGTAAGACAGTGAATTTGGAAAGCTCTCCCCCTAGCTTCTAGATAAGAGGTTTCCTCTCGAAGGCAGTGACAAACACCAACCAGTCAATTTGTAGCTTTCTGCCTAGCAGCACATCGCTTATAATGACAAGCAGCAGATGGAAACTTCCAGCAGGCATCACTGCTAAACACACTGTGTGTCTCACGACCTGCCAGGAATGCAAAGTCTGGACAAGAGTAATTTTATTAAAAAAAAAAAAAAAATAGAACCATTAAAGGATTTCAAAACCCACAAACCAAGAAAATTTCCTTATGATTTACCTGATTTGTAAAAGCAGAATTACTGCAGCTCTGCAGCCCCTTAACAGAAGTTCTTAAAGTACCGATAAGTGATGTGCTAAGAGCACAATCCAGCAGGAACAGAAAGACAACCCATATTTAAGAAACCTCACCAAAAAAGCCATCTCAGCAGCCACCAGCAAATTCTGCTTGACGAGGATATAAATTATTAGCCCAAATGCTGCATTCCAGAGGGCAAGGACAGCTTTTCCTTACTCTCTAATTCTTCCTTTTTGGAAAATAAAGAAGGATGTGTATTGAAGGAGTACCTTTCTCCTGTGTTACTTTGTTACATATTTATTTCATGTTTTAGGATCTTGATCTCATGATTACATACATTTCATGCTAACTTCCTCCATTCTAGGTCTCCTTGCACATTATGGCCCTCTTATAGCATCTGAGATACATGCTACTTGGGAAGTGATGGGTTAAATGATAGAAGTAGTCTAGGTATGCCTGAGTTTTCTGTGCACAGGAGAAAGACTAGATCTTTTCCAAGAGTCTCTCACACCATTATTTTATGATATTTGTCAGAAAGTTCTTACTAATAAAGAGGATATTTTTGTTGTCTCTCCCATTCCAGGCAACTAACCATGGTGGAATAAAGGGTAGAGTGGCCTCCCACCGATAGTATTTGATATTTAAGTGTGCAGTGCTGCAAAGCACAGGGGAGAAAGAAGTGGATAACCTTGCCCACTTTGATGAGAAAAAGTCAGTCCATTTTACCTGTGTTTAAACTTGACTGCATCACCAGTACAAAGTCACTTTGTTTAAATACCTCCACCTGCAGAGCAGGACAGATATATCCAGGCTAACTTACTTTCATTTTAGCCCCCAGATTATGCCTTCATTTTCACTCCAGCATGATTTCTTTTTTTTTAAAATGATTGAGATCTGGACATTGGTCCATATGCCCCCAGCAAAGCTCTGCCTTTGTACGTGGGCAGGGTCCTCTGGTGACAAGGACCACTCACGGTGGCTGTTCACATGCACTGAGAAAAAGTGGGGCTTTTAGTTAGTGACAGAGGAACTATTTTAGGTCCAGCATGAGTCAATGTGAACCTTCACCCAGCCCTGACACCGACTACATTTAGACACAGCCAGGCTAAATTCAGCGTTTCTGAGAGCACTGAAGGTGGAGAAAGGCAGAACTGGAGTGGTGCCTTACGGAGGCAGGACGCTGGAACGGGGAACGTCACGGAACAAAACAAAACTGCTTCCCACTCAAATAGAGAAGAAAAACAACAGGATTGGGAAAGGCCTGGAGATTCCCAACAGACTTTACTCAGAAGTATATCAAAGTTTGTTTTGGAGTAACAGCTACATGTAATTGAATAATTACTTTCTACCCCCAGATAATTCATAAAGTATCCAGGAGTGACCTGTCATCATGATCTCTGCCTTGAAAGCAAAACAAAAGCAAACAAAGAGTTTTGCGTGGATTTATGCTGAGTTCCAGCCCTTAATTAAGCTGTCCAGGGGCTGCCGAGTATCCAGTCTGCTCTCAGGGATGATGGCATGAATCCAGAGCAAGCCTACCGAAGTGAAAAGTGCAAGTCCAAATGGGAGTGGGAGAGACTATTTCTTGAACTATAAGAAGAGTCCCAATACCAAAATCCATTGGAACCCAGGGCACCTTGCTCATGGAGGGTGACAGATGTTTTGGACTCAGCCGGGCTAATCTAGCCCAGCTATTTGTTTGCACTGATAATATTTTGCCTTCAAAGAAGTTGCAAGCTATCTACAGGAATCTGTTTTCTGCTCCCATGTTACTCGTGCAACACAGAGCAATCCAGCAGAGCAGAGTCACCTTAACAAAGAGAAAAATTACTGAGAGGAAGAGCTTTACACAACCTCCAGTTCACCAGTATGAGGAAGATAAGCAACAGAGACAAAACCCAGTATAGCCCAAGAGCAATGGCTGAATTCAACCCTCCGATGGCTCTGCATGCTTCAGACAGCAGCACAGAGCTAGGCAGACATACTGGCTAAGTGCATGACATTGTTATTAGTTTGAGAGAACTACCTTTGAGAGAGCTTGCACACACTTGTGTGATGATCTTTTCTTGCCCTAAAAAAAAAATATCCCTATATGCATCCTATCTTAAGTTCAAAATCTTTTTCTGGGGGGAAACCCAACAGCCCTACATTTCCAGGACGGTGTTAGGATAGGCTGCATCCCAGACACTAAGTCTGTGCTTAACCTCATCACATCAGCAAAAGAGTTAATACTGGTTTCCCTGGTGCCTGGGCAGTGATTGACAATGGTCAGACTGTCTTGCTGGGGCACCTGCAGATAACCACCTGAGATAGATCAGCACAGGAAACCACTTCCACACAGTGTGAACATGCAGGTGGTGAGCAAAGTAAGGAGCATGATTATTATCCCTTTTCTAGCTAACTGTTCTGGGCCCCCTGCATGAAGTCTGCATAGTTGAAATGTCATCACTCAGCCAGATGTTGAAGTCACATCTATCTAAATCCAGTTGGATATATGGAAACTATTGTCTATTTTGAAGGGCATAAATCAAGGGGCATTTCTATGAATAACGAGTTATTACTAAATTGTGTACTTTCTATTAATAGATCCCTATTAATTCTGCAGGTGTTAGTAGTAACTGCTCTTTGAAGCATTGCTTAATCACCCCCTTTGCAAATCCCCGTAATCTAGCTCTCATAAAAATACATGGATTATTGATTGAGAGGACCTCTGGGATCCCTAAAACGAGATTCAGCTCAGATGCCTGCACAGTGCAGCAGACGCACTACAGATCTCCCTGGAATGTCTGCCAGGTGTTTGCAGTTTCATGCATAGAGTGTCTTGGAAATAATAAAAGAGGTGGGGGTGGAGGGGAGGTCATTCCCATCCAGGAAGACCAGGCTCAAGTAGAGGAAGGAGAAGGAGGACCATTAGTAATAGCAGGAGAGGTTGAAGGTGCAGGGGGTATAGGGTGGGCTACTTGTCCCTCTCTGGGAAACTTGTGATAGTGAAAACAGAGAGCAAGCAGATCAAATATATGTTAAGTTACCCCCAAAACTAACATATAGCATGCAGTCAGGTCTGCAACGTGCTTGTAAAGCACACAGGTAATTGGGACAAACCTTCAGAACTGTACTGGGTACAAGGATAGCTAAGAAGGTAAATTACTGTTTAAGAAACATGTGAAGAACCTTAAATAAAAGAGGATTCCTCGCAGCCCAGTGTGAACATTTTAGGACTGCATCTGCAAAGCTTAGTGCCAGTGAGCACTGAGCAGATGGAGCTAAATTGCACCCATTCTCCCTGCTCAGCAGACCTTAATGGTTGAGCTCTGTGTGGCTCAGGTCTGCAGAAGGACTTCAGGGCCACTTAAGTGGGGCTTGGGCAGAATGTGATTCCTTAAAGGCATGCTAAAGCCATGCTGTTCGGCCTAGAGACCCCAAGATAATTAAAGTGCCAAGAGCAAAGCAATGTTATCTGCAGAATAATAACAAAGCCAGTAAGAAATAGACCCCAGAGAGCCCCGGTGCCCATGAGACTACCCATTCATGTAGTGCTAGCTAGGGGACCCCTCCACCATAAGTACTCAGGAGCTTAAGAAACTTTGCAGAGAGGTCCTTGAAACTAATCCACTCCGTTTTGCCCACACTTTTGGCAATCCATAGTCCCAGGCACATATATTTGTCAGTTCTGTTTGGCTCGTGCATATGCTCCAAATGCCCTCACCTTGCGAGGCTGAGCAGCATGGTGCTCTGCATCGTACTGCTGCTGGCTGCAGTCTCTCTGGCTTTGGCTGCTCACAAATCCCCCGGTTGGAGCAAGGGGCAGGAGGGACCATGGCTCTGCAGCTCAGTAATTGGGCACGGGAGGGAGAGAAGGTCCCCACCCATCTCTCCTTCCAGGTAGGGCTGAAATATTGAAAATATATGAACAGGACCTAAATCAATCAAATCACACTCTTCAAAAAGTACTGGAAGGTGAAGAAAATTTCTCAAGAAGAAGAAAGGTTAAGAAGAAAAATCAATCCCTCACAGAACTGCTTGATAAAGCACCGTTTTCCAGGGTGCCACCATCTGTTCCGTATTACGAGGAATAACCTTAAGGTTATTACATTACAGGATTATTAATGTACAGTAGTGTGTCAAATCTCAACCAAATATAACAAGCACGAGAGAGACATGTAATATCACCGATGGCTGGAACAACAAACACAGTTCAGGAAAGTGCTTCTGTGAGGGTGCAGGATATGTTAAGGTGCTTAAAGGTAAGCACATTCCCAGCGACTCGGCTGAATGGGCTCATTTTCTTAAGCTATGGCTCCAAAGTCAAATTCTCCCACCCCAATTCTCCAGCCTTTCACAGGAAAGGGGTATTAGGGCTTGAACTCTTGTGCATCGCTGAACTGCAGCTGGCTCAGCAGATTGGTACCCTACTGACCATGTAAGGCACCTCGTGGCTTCTTTCTTTCAAGAGAACCAGGCTGAATAAACAAGTACTTTCCACAAGGCAAGGAGCATTGCTGCTCTGCTCTGCACCCATATCTGGTATCTGTATCTGAAGAGGAACGGAAAAGGCATGGAAGTGCTTTAATGCTGCACCCTACTATAATTATTTGGAGAGTTCAACTCTACATTTATCTTATAGTGCACAAAAGAATAAATGACCAACACAAAAATTGTGTCAGAGTGCATAACTGTCGTCCTAATGTTTCTGCTTTTCCTTTTCACTCCTCTTGTGGGATTTTTTTCCTGTTCCCCTTCCACTTTTGCCTTGAACCTTGGAAGATGAACAGCTAGGCTTTCTCAGCTAACTTTCGCAAGTCATCTTGGAGCACTTGGAGGTTTTTTCCCTTCACATCCTAATTAAGGGTATATCAGTGTCCCATTGGGACTGAAGCAGTTAACAAACACCATCCGGCAGGTCACTTATAAACTATTTGCCCTGAGATTCAGGGCAAACTCTGGTGAATTCCCAAGGAAAGAATCAAATGAACCTGTTAATGAGCGGAGCATTAGGAGGAAGAAAAAAATAAGGCAGGATCTGAAGGCTTAAGGAAATGTAGGAAACAAAGGTTTGTTTATCTACTGGTTTTACTGGTGTCAATGCACAGGACTCCCCTTCCATTTTAAAGCGGTTGCAAACAAAAGATTCAGTTGCAGATAAGCTTTGGGACTTGGCTTTTACATGAGACACTTGTAAACATTCCTCAAAGATGAAGAGGAAGAGGGACATGTAGCACATTCACTTCAAATAAAATCTGGCAGCAAGATTTTCTTATATTATCATCATTATGTGGAGCACCAAGATGAGTTTTAGTCACACCTGAGCCTGTTTAAACCCTCTATATAGTAAATCACATTCTCTGTCCCTGGGAAGTTTAGTTTAAGATGTTTACTGCAATTTTCAAAAAACACCACCATCAGAAAACCTGAAGAGAAGCTCTTGGGACATTGCCAGCCTATAAGAAATCTCATAAGAGCCTGGTTTGGTGAAATTTTAATAGATGATCCAGAGATCTCCAGTTTGCCTGTCAGTAAAAATGCCTTAAGGATCAGACTGCCCCACTCCCTCTCCCTCCCTGAAAAAAAACCCAAAATCAAAAACCCACAAAAAGTTCACTTGCTAAGAGCAACCAGACTGGTTTTTGTGCTTATGCCTGTGAGTGGGCCTAGCCTTTGATCTGAGTGGGCCTAGGATGAGTCAGTTTCTTGAATTTAGAATTCCTTATATTTTCATTATTTGCACAACTAAAAGCTGTACTGCAAGAACACAAAATGGGGACAAAACTAGAAAATGTTTGACCTGAGAATGAAAAAACAGCTCCTTAAAAAAAAATAATAATCTGTTAATTTCTAAAAAAAAAAATAATTTTTTAGTTAAAATATAGGAGAAATCATAAAAAAAAAAAAATCTCATCAGAGCTTGTACTACAGGTAAAGGAAAGCATCCTACATTGTCCTAATGTCCCTTTCTGTTTATCTCCAGAAAACACGTGACAGGACCTCCGCTGGCACTCTGTATTTCTGTTTTTGTTAGAAGTAGACCAAAAGAACCACATACTGTTTTTTTCAAGCTTGAAGCAGCAATGCAGATGGGAGAACTGACAGGGGGTCGGAAGCTTTGCAGTGAGGCAGAAAGAAAGGATGTAAATGAGATTTTCTCCTTCGTCTAAGTTCTTCTGACACAGAACAAGGGAAAAATTCTTTGATTCCTCACAATTGTCATACAACACTGGTGCTAGAAAACACATCTTGACTTTTCTAAAGCTATAGCATGACCCATAAAAACCCGTTGTTTATTATTTTTGCTAAAACCAGAAGGCCCCCAGAGAAAAGGTAACAAAGAAAGGCACAGAGGTCCCTCAAATGGATCTCTATAATTTGAAACAAGTGAGTATCTACACTGTACAACTGGTGTTTCTGGTAATACTGGATAGATAGCCTCTCAGAGCCAAAACATCCTGAAAGCTTTCAGTTTGGCTGTTACCCCTCCTCAAGGTGGATGTCTTTCAGGTTCTTGCATCTGTTGAAACTTATTGTCCATACCTTGCTCCTCAAAACAGCTCCCTGCATCACTCGTGGTGATGTCCATCAGTGGACAGGTGACAGACACTGAAGGTGTCTCATCACCTTCCAGCCATCCTAGGGGAGCACTGGTGACAAAGAGGGGAACATAAAACAGGGCCCCACAACTGCTGTCCCCTGCTAGGCAGTGAGGAATGGGTGCACTCCGTATGGATCAAGCAGAAGGCTGTAAACTTGTCACACCTGCATCTGTCCTGAGCTACACACAATTTAGAATCGTCTCTGTAAGTGAAGGAGAAAGATGATTGACTTCTGCTTCTGGGTTTTTGTGCTGTCCCATGGAGAGTGAAATAAATGGAAGTTGGGTGGTATCCCTGCATGATAACCCCTGCTACCAAGATATGACTCCATGGGAGACTGTTGTTGTACAGTCCCTTCTGCACCCTCCAACCATGGCAACCTCCATGAACCCCAGGAAGCTTCGCTGTCAGGGCCACTTCACAGGCAGCATCTTTACAAGCTAATATTTGTCCCATTTCTTTCCCTGCCCATTGACATCAATAGGATATTTTCCACTTGCTTCTCTGAAGCCAAGTGGTTTTTTTGTTTGTTTGGTTGGTTGTTTTTTGTTTGGGTTTTTTTGTTTGGTTGGGTTTTTTTTTTTTTGTTTTTGTTTGTTTGTTTGTTTGCAGCAGAGGAGGCTACTTTCATGTGGGACACTACCAGGAACACTAAATATCTTGATGGATGAGGACAGCTAACCAGCAACCAAGAGAAAGGAAACTTTGATGCAAGGCAGGAAAATCATAATTTAATTAGAAGCACAGCAATAGGCTCCTGATGTCCACTGGCTCCCCCTTTTCAAGGCCTTACCTGAAATACAGACAGTGCAGGAATGAGGCCCACAGATTGAATTTGGAAGAGATGAGTGATCCTCACTTGAGTCTCCTATTCTGGAGCCAGGAGATCTAAAATATCTAGGTATTTTTGGCCCCTTACCTCCCCAGCTAACCCATGCCTCCAGTTTTGGAGCCAGAATACCCTGTTCAGCTCAAACATAAGTTAACTGTCCTGACAGAGAAGTCAGCAGAGGTTTCTAGCCATTAATCCCAACTGAATTGCTCCATATCTTCTTACGACACTTGCAGGACTATGAGAGTTGCGACACCAAAATAAGAGAATTAGCCAGCTGGCCCCAGCCAAGGCTAGTCTGGCTCCTTTGTCTCACACTGACCAGACTCAGCTGCCTCTGAGGAAAACTGGTTTCTACCATAGGCGTGGTATCTACCATGGAAAAGTTGCCCCCACAATTTGATATGCTATGGTGGAGGTTCAAGAGGATTTTTGCTTCCTCCCATTGCTGTGTTTTACCAACAATTCAAGATGTCAAGGGAATTTTCAAAGCAACTTTCTCTATTTCACAATGTCTTGGTAAATCAAACATATGTAGACAGAAAATCTAATAAAAAAAAAACTATGAGGAGTTTTAATCAGAAGAGTATATTGAAGTGTAGATAGTAAAACTGCTGTAACTAACTGCAGATGCTAAAGAAACTATAAAGCTGCAGTCAGCATGCTTTGCTACAGTACTACGTAACAGCAGAGACTGACTACAGTTTTACTATTTGACTTAATAAACTGGCATTTTTTATTATTATATAATGCACAAGCTCCTGTAGTTCTACTGTAGTAAATACAATTCAACCATAGTTTAAATAGAGATGCTGTTTTCATTTGCTTTTTTAATACATACAGTGAAGCTGGGAGAAGTATTTTAGTAACATTTCTCTGCCCTTCCTTTAATTTTTGCATCACATACCTGTGTTTGAATATGTGATTTCTGTCTTCAACAGTTTTGCACTTTGTGCTTTCCTTGGAATAGGAAATAATCTTCAGTGCTTTTCGCAGCACAAGGGTTTGATATTTGAGACAGAGACAAGTGACAACACTTGAATTTCAATTTCAGACAGATGTGGAGGTTTCTGCATTTGAAATACTAAGTATTTTCCACAATTTTCATTCTGAAGCTTTTATATGAGAGCTTGCTGGGTAGCGGTCATTTGGTCCAGGTGGAAATCACCACATTAAAGAACAGAAGGATGGGCTGTAAGGAAGAAAGGGATGCCTATTTTTCCGTATGGTGTTATATTGGTACACTCAGCTTAGCTCTTTCTCTCTGTGCTCACTTCCTTTCCCTTTATATACCCACCCGGCAGTGGCAGTAGGATGTTCTCTGGGAATTGTGCACTGGTGCCAGACTGACAGGCATAGAAACCACAGAAGCAGAAAAATATGTAGATCTTACTTTCCTTCTCCCAGCGGCTAGGATGACACAGCTCTAGCATGGATGGGGAGAAAGCAAGTTAAAAAAAAAAAAAATCACATTAATCATCAAACTAATGCCAACTGACAGTGATTTTCTCCTTGTGTCATTCTTAATTGTATTCTTACTGCTTTACATAGGAACACGCATCTCAGTAGTCAGCCCCTGCAGCCAAGGAATATTACGGCAAAACCCAGCCCATGATATGCCTTCAGGCTGGTGTATTAACACAAGCATTTAAAGGAGTCACTTTTATTGTATGGATGCATGCATTCACATGCACGTGTGCTAAAACTGTAGGCTTCAGTATCATGCAAATGTGTTGGTTCTCCCTATTCTCTAACAGCAATTCGCCATTGGAAAGGTGCACCATGACCATGGGCACAACATGCCCTTCATCCCAGGGCACGCCCTCCATAGTGTGGGAGATGATCTGCTTGGGTTTCTTGCTTGCACAAAACACAGTTTAGCGAAGACATCCTGGCACAAACAGCCAGAAATCCAAGCATGCCCTTGATTCAGACCTTGTGCACCACTCCAAAGGTATTTGGAGACAAACTGAGGGTTGACTTGCCTGTTTTCTTCGCCACTTTCCTTAAAGCTGTCACTGCCAAAGTTTCACACTGGCCAAAAAACTAAAGACCTGAAATTCCTCCTTTTGTTGGCTACTTTTTTTTTGTTTTTTTAAATTAACAAAGACAGCTGGGAATTTATTTTTTTAAAATTTGTACTTGGTAAGTGTGATTTATTGCCAGTACAAGGACGGCCAGATGAGACTGAGTTATTTTTGGTTTGAATGAAGACAACTGACCTGTGCAGTCGGTGCCATGGCAGGAAAGCTCTGGTCCAAACCTGATCTTTGCCATTGAAACCATGTGTAATAATTGACCAAATATGAGCAAAGAATCCAAAACATCTCTGAGTTTTGGATCCAGGCACATTCAAATCCAAATATCAAGCTCCTGCAAAGAAGGAAGCTAATTCACTGCACCAGCTATTCCCCTCACTCCTTTCAGCTAAAGTGCTTGGAGGATATTAGTCTTCGGACCAAAATCTATGAATTTAACTTTGCATCTTATGTCAACTCTGAG
This sequence comes from Pterocles gutturalis, assembly GCF_000699245.1. Classification (NCBI taxonomy): domain Eukaryota; kingdom Metazoa; phylum Chordata; class Aves; order Pterocliformes; family Pteroclidae; genus Pterocles; species Pterocles gutturalis. Next base: position 130,056 of record NW_010102979.1, read on the forward strand.
ACCTGGACTTCAAATCTTCTCTGTCATAAGCAAATGAATCCTGTGGTTTTGCATGTCGTATCACCAAGCCAGGCTGACTGCTGAGCAGTACAACACCATCAGCAGCAGAAGCAAAATAAGCATAGCAGAGCCACTAAACATTTAGCCATATTCACTCTGTCTTCGTCATTTTTGCTTCCTTCCTCTGTCATTCTCCCCTTAAAGCCCAGGAAAAACAGGCAGCTATTTTAGGTGCCCCACCATTATCACTGAGCTGCAATCTCTGCTACACAAACTATTTCCAATGCATCGCCAAGTAAACCCTGGGCTGACCTTTGACTTCGTCATCTGAAATATGACCATAAAAATAATGAGCCTGTAAACTGCTTTTGGCAATTATGCCACTGCTGGAACGAAAGGACGCTGTCATTAGCATGCAGCTTACGAACCGCAGCTTGCTGGTCCTGGCAGGCGGCCAGCCTGGGAAACCGAGCCGGCCTTAAAGCTGACACAGGTTCAATGGGATAATTAGGCAGCTTTTTTGTTTGAGTTTGTTGATATAAATGTGGTAGAGATTAGCCTTTTCCCCCTCAACTCTGGGTAATGATCAGGGCTAACAGGTGTCAGACTAATGGTGGTGGGAGAAATTAATACTTGGTTTCCTGGTACCTTCCTTTGTTGTTTTTCCCTGCAGAGGAATTCCTCCAAATCTTCCAGCATTTTGCAAGCACCTTCCCTCCCTCCCTCTTTC
>NW_010102979.1:130816-158465 GCF_000699245.1 Pterocles gutturalis
CTTATTTAGCTTTGCCCAAAACATTTTATCAAGAGGAGCACGCTGTCGGGTTGCATACAAAAGAGCTAGGAAGTGCCGACTGGAAAATAAATTACCGTCAATCAAATCGGTTAATCAGCTTTCCATTTATTAGGCTAAGGAATAAAACTTGAAATTTCAAAATAGCAATGGGCCAGATCTTTTTTTGAAGTTAGGGGCAAATCTCTAGGGAAATGAGCCAAAGCAGAATAAAGGACACCCAGAACGTCACGCAGCTCTGAACAAACTGCCGTACCACTTATAAAAGTGTTTAGGTCACTTAAACATCTGGTTATCTTAAGCAACTTGGGACAGGGTTCTTGGCGCTCATGAGGAATTGAAAACACCGGATCAGCTAACAGCTCTCTGCAAGTCCTTAAAGCAGAGTCTATCTGTGCTTAATGTCAAAGCAAGTGAGACAGTACGAGAAATCGTTGAGCGTGCATTTATGCATGCTGTATCTAGCTGATAGCCCATGCAGAAAGCAAGTTTTCATACTCCTTTTACTCATACACACTGCCTTTTATCTTGAGGATTGCCAAAGCACTGTAAAGGGAAGGCTAGGCCCTACACCAGAGTCATTCCACCCCTCCCCAAAATGCAGCTGCTTCTGGGGAGAGACCTGCTTTACCAGCGCATCAAACACACACGGCAGCCTAGCTGGGAGGAGAAAAACCCATATGAAAGGATATTTTTCTGGTAACTTGCTATTGTTTGTGCAGGTCATGGTGGTAGATAGCCTTTCAATTAAAAGAAAATGCAGCAGGGACACCAAAACCCCCATTCTGCCAAGGTGTGGGGCAGAGGAGCAGAGTGGCTGACACAGGCCATGCACAGCTCGGCCCCGGCCACCATGCCAAGGAGCAGGGGCAGCCCCCATCCCCAGCCTCCCTGCAGAGCCCCCAAAGGCTGCAGAAAAAAAAGAACCTCACAGTGGTCTCAGCAATCCCGTAGGCTTTCCCTCCCCTTCTTTCCCTGTGCTTTTTCTTCCTTCCCATGAGTACCCCCTTTCTCCAAGACCTTGTCTTCCCAGTCTCCCACCCTGTCCTCTGGCTCCACACTCTGCACCAGCTTTCTGGGATGTACTAGCCACTTGCTTTCCTCCTTCCCTTCTCGTCACACCAATCTGACTCTTTCCTGACCCGTGCTGGCTCCAGTCCTGCCTGCCCGCAGCAGAAACAGAAGGTGCTTGGCCTTTACAAAGCGTCTTGATAATACACAGAGGGTTCAAAGAGTCTCCAGGATGAGGTTGTCTCTCCCCTTTCAGTAAAGGCACTGTTGTAGTTCTACACAACAGCCTTGCACTTCTTGCAAACCCACTGGACCTAACCTGGGCTGCTAATGCAGCTGTGTAGATGTGGGTCTCAGCCCAGGCCACACATTCCCCAGCTTTGCAGGCCCATATGCCACGTATCATGGGCTATTCCCTGCCCAGACCACCAGTCTGAAAGTCAAACATCGCCATATCCATTTACAATGTAGTGACAGCAATTTAAACCTACCTTTACCGTGAGAACCTCAAATAAGTCAATACGTGGGGCATAGGAAAGAAAAAGCTAAGAGAGAGCTTGCTGCCTTGCCCCCAGCATCTCTGTGGGGAAAAGAAAGCTACTACAAGAGTCCCTTCTTTGGGAGCTGAAGGTGGAACATCCAGTGATTGGAATTTGGGAGTCAGCAAATATTTCAATGAGAGAGAAACTGTAAGCTTATAATGGTGTGAATAAGTCACTTGGAACGGATTACTATCAGCTGTGGTTAATTCTCCATTCGCTAGTGTCTCTAAATGAAGAGCAAATGGATTTCTAAAGAGATATGCCCTAATTTGAAAACAATTTGGTGGGCTAAAGGTCAGAATCACTGGATGAAATCTATGGCTTTTGTAATCAAATAGGTCAGACTAGATAATCACAAGGGTTTTCTGCAGCCTGTAATTCTATTAATCTATTACAGAAAACAGCAATAAAAACATATTGTGTTTACAAAGTCCTGCTGCATGCAAGAGGTATGCCTGAGTTTGCATACCGTAGCAATATTCGAGTTACCTCAGCTTTGGGTGGGTGTTGCTCATCACTTGAATACGGAATATTAAAAAAAAAAAAAAACCTGCAATAATTAACCTCCCTTTGGTAGATTGCCAAAGACTGCAAAATAGAGGCAGCACTCATTTCACAGAGATTATGACACACCCTTTCCTCAGCTTTTCTTACTATGAATGGCCCAATAATTTGCCATAAAAGTCAAAGGAAGAAGGGTGCTACTCTGTCCTAGCAAAGACCGACACCAAAAGAAAATGAAACAGCCTGCCCTATGAGGTTAAAACCACCAAAAAACCCCAAACACACATAACAGACAAGCAACATTCATTCCATCAGCAACTTTGATTAAACTGAAATCCCTACAAGGGACAGCTATTTTTTCTGCTTGTGGAGTGGTTCAAAGTTGTCAAGACACAAACCTAATTTATTGACTAAGAAGAATGTGATGCCAAGACTTCTGTATGATAAACCTCTCCTTCACGTAATTGCCTGTGGTCAAACTAGTGCTCCAGAGTCCAGAGATTCTGCTTTAATGCCTGGGTTGGTCCAAACAGTTCCTGGATTTTTTTAGGAAGGAGTAAGTAGAGTTGCAACAGCTCTGCTTTAGTGTAGAGGCACTGGAGCCATCCTGCTTCGCAGTCAGCAGCATTTGCACGGAGATGAGGCAGTGAAGTGGCAGCCCAGTCACATTTGGAGTTAAGATGCACTGTCAAATTATTTTTAAAAAATCAGTGTCAACAAGCCAGTATTTATTTCTGTAGCAGTAGCATTCAGAGGGTGACCTGCACGTGAGCCAGCACTGAGGCAGGACCTGCAGCATGCCAGACCCTCTGCTCTGACAGCTTCCCACTCTGAGGCAGCAAGGGGGCCGAGAAGAAATAAGCAAGGAAAACACCTTTGCCAAAGGACACCCAGAAAGTCAAGGGGCAGCAGGGCAATAAATCAAAACAGAAAAGACAGATGACTGAGAAAATAGGATGTGAGGATATTTCCCACTGATTCCTAGAGGATAACGGCAGAAGAGCATTGGCAGGGCAACACTCCCAGCGTCAAGGCAGATGAGCGGATGAATTAAGGCAGTAGCCTGGCAATAGCACACAGACACTGTTTAATACTGGGCTGTAATACTGAGGATCCTGACAACCTGCCAGCACTGCAGGTGCAAGCTGAGAGTTTGCACCATGACACTAACTCCCATGTAATCGTGACTCACAAAGTCTTCCCATAAGAGAAAAATCTCTTGCCACAATTCGCAGTGTATTCTTCATGTGCCACACATGAATCCTCTGCTAAAATCAGTGTACTGATCTAAAGAAGCCTAACCTTGAACCTACCTTCTATAGGGCCCTTGAGTACTTTAGTACTTAGCATATAATTTTAAAAGTCAAAGTCAGCAGAGAGAGGTACGTGCAATGCCATCACTTGCAGACACAGACAATCTAGGGTCTCCAAAAAATAAAGAGGGGGGATGAGAGAGAATAGCCAGAAGACCAAAATAAAGATTTAAACTCTCATTTCTATTGACTGAAGACAGAAACAAATGCTACGACTGTATTAAAAAGTGGATTCCAGGGAGGGAAAATAAAAACATTCAGACCCAAAATTCAAAACACCACTGAAATGTGGAAACTGCAGATAGGAGAGGTCAAAGAGGATACAGGTCTTGCCCTGGAAAAGTTTGTTGTCACAGACAGAAAGAAAAAGGAAAAGAAAAGAAAAAAAAAAAGAAGAAGAAAAAAAAAAAGGGTGAATGTTTGTTGTTTCTCCTAAAACAGTGTCTTTAAGAGACCTTTTAGAAGCAGGCTATGGGGAAGTGTGGGGTAGGATTTCACAGCTTTTGTCAGCTGTCTTTTGCCTTCTTTCTCCATGCACAGTGACAGCAGATTTCTCTCAAAAAGTATTGGCTAATTCTACGGGGAACAATGATGCCTCAAGAGGAAAACATTGCTATCGAACTCCCATTTGCACTAGTTCTGCACTGATGTACATCAAGGTGGCTTCACTGGCATCAAAACTCATCTGTACAGATCTTAACAAGAAAGAAAACCCAACAAAATTCAGCCTTGCAAAATCCTTTGTATCTTCCCTGACCTGATCTAATGCCTGGGGATTTTTGGTTCTCGGTATGCAAGAAGATTAATTCACCTGAGTAAGGATCCAAGGCATCTTCCTAGGGGGCCCTCATATCACATCAAAACTGCCTCTCTCCAAGCCACCACACAACCCACTGCACCAGAAAAAGTGCTTTTCCTTGTTTCATAGACATCTCCTCATAGCAGTCATGACTGAATAGTCCACCCTTGAGGAAGGGTTAAAAATATTTCCAGATGAGCTCCCATGTGGGCAGCAGTTGAGAAAAATCTATTACAGGATTCTGAATATAGGATATGCAATATCAGTAAATTAACCACCCTGCAAAGAATTTGACGTTATTGCAAGGCCTTTCAACATGCACGTCAGTTAGGAAAACATAAAGACTTAAGAAAAGAAGCAATAATTGTTGCCGAGATTGAGGTGGGGCTAATGATGACTAAGTTATGGAACATTCTTCAATTAATTCCCCTGGGGAGGCAGTAAGTCTTCTTATCTAATCTTACACACACATCCTTAACCTGTATGTACTTTCAAAAAGTGTGCTAGGCACTTTCTGTGCCTAGAGGAAACCAAAATGTGTATGCTTTTCTGTGAGAAACACAGTTAAGGTGTTTCTGTCTGAGGACAGCAGAAATTCTGAAAGGTGAGAGGGAAACTCAAATACATATTGCACAAACATGCCTAGAAGTCTGAAACAGGGTGAATTTGGAATAGGACCTGATCTCATAATCACATAAAGACAGATGGAGTTGCTTTTCTCCTTAAAGGAAACCTGAGAAAGCAGATTTTCAGCTATACTAAAAATAAAGACTGAAAATATTGTTCATAGAAAATTCTAACAATGTTTTACAGCAAGATCACAAAAAAAAAAAAAAGAAACACTTATCATAATTCTTTGAAAGTACTGTTCATGTGGAATATTCTCTGAAGAGATCTTGGAAATCATTACACTTCATTCTATAATATATTGCCTAATAATAGTTTCCTCTTCCTTTGTGCTCCCTTCGGTTGCAGTGATTCATGATGAATTCATCCTATTTGATGAAGTCATACAATGATCTCTGAATAACAATTTAAGTTGTTAGTGTTGTTTATTGTTCTGGCTCAAATGCAAGAAGGAGCTAATAAGTTAAACAATAAATATCCCAATATTTCATAAGCACTGTTTTCTGTAGGAGAGGTATATACAGCTGGAAGATACAGAAACCACAGGGGACAAAGGCTGTAGATAATAAAACATAGGAGGTAAAATATTTGCATTGTGGAAAAGTTAGCATTTATTCCAGCTGCATATAGTAACCTTTGAAAGGTAACATACATAGCTTTAGGCATTTAGTCTTTATCTTATACAAGACTTAAGTCAAATAAGACCAGGAAACTCACTGAATGTTGTTACCAATATGCAACAGGTTTGAGCAGATCTGGGCAAATCAAATATAAAATTCACGTAATTGCTGAAAAATTATTGCCATTGTTTACATATGGATAACACGCTGCTGTTTAAAACTGCATGCATACTAAAGCCATACCTGCATAGCCAGAAGACTGAATACTAATTAGCTCTGATTTGTTTTATTCCTGAATTTCCTGTGAGGAGGATTTTGGTCAGCTGGAAAACATTTGCCCTGTACAGTTGCCCTTGTGGAAGTCCATCTGTAACACGTTTGGGTTCCTTAGCTCTAGTTTAGAGTCCCAGCCCATGTAAATGTGTGATTACCTTGATGTTGGCAGGTCCTGAACTCCAGAAAGACTCAAGTACTGGCAGGTCCCATACCGCCAGTCTTGAGCCATTTGGCTGCAAGATTTAAGCTCCCTTTGGTCCTGTTTAGGGACCCAAGGAAACCTCCACCAGGTCTCTTCCCCCACTCCTTCTTCAGTGACAAAGAGTCAAGAAGAACAAAAGAAGCTTTAGAGGCCAGGCGTCCAGCCAATGTTCATCCTATACAGGCATTTGGGATCTGGCTCTTCACCCAGATCAGCTCCACAGAGCTTTCACTCCTGATCGATGCTCCAGCCGCTCCTAATGTTTGCAAGGGGCAGAGTTTTAGACTTATCTCTGCCACTGTTCCTACTGGCTTTTGCTTGACTAATAGCAAAGGGCTCCACCATTCACTCAGGCATAAGCAGAATGTGAGAGAAGGGAGTCTAAACAGTCCCAGACTACCAAGGATAAGAAAGTTTATAAAATAATGCATGGAGACAGGAAAAACATAAAATTCAAATGCCCTCAAAAATAAAAAAGAATCATGGAGACAAATTCAATTTCCACTTTTTCATATTACAACATGAAATACAGAGGAACCTCTCCCTCACTTTTCTTCATTAAGATCAGTTGAAACCTGTGCTTGAAAGGTTTAATGCAGAAATGAGATACTCATTAAATGTTTGTTCTTTAAAAACTCTCACTCTGTAAAGGGAATTCAATCTGGGTCTCTTTAGATCCCGATGTCAAAGGGCCTTATGGTGGGTTTCTCATAAGCAACCTCTAACTATTCCGGCTTGCTGAAAGCATAATGTGGAAAAAAAAAAATGCATTTATTTGAAAAACAAATCTTGAAAGTTTAGCCATTAGCCTCAACGCCTATAAAATCTTCTGGTTCAGTCTGGAGTCTCTCAGGGGTAAATGTACAGGTGCTAAGTGCTGAGCAGCTGCAGCAAGTGATGAATTTAGGGAATGGTATGAAGTTTAAAAACCAAGATGACCAAATGAGATACATTTTACAATCAAAGCCCAAGCTTATGTTAAAAATTAGAATGCCTTTATAGATGCTTTTATTTTTCCCCTGAGCCTTCTAAAATCAGTATGGCAGCTAATACAGAGCTAATGGTGAAAGTATTGAGTGCTTCTTGCAAGTTCTGGCTCAGTGAAAAGCTGGAAAATTAAATGTTTGTGGATTATTATTATTTTTAATGCATGTGGTAGAATGAAAAGCACAAGATCAATGCTCATTTACATAAAAGCCTCCTTATTCTACTCAGACAGCCCTGAGAAGCTGCACTGTGCATGTAAACAAAATTTGCATGTGTTTCTAAGTGCTTTTGCCTTGCCAGAGTGGTATAAAGGAGCCTTAATGTTACTCACATTCTTATCCTGTGAATAAGAAATCATTGGATTCAATTAAGTGTGTCTGTGCTGGTGCAGAGTTAGTCACAAGGTGAAGTAGAAATAATCCTGCTTCTTGGCTCAAAAATCTGTGGCTGCAAACATTACATTACCACAATTTGGAGTCCATCTAGCAAGTCAGTCTATCCATCCATCCATGCAGGAGACCTCAACATGGAGCTCAGTGGGCACCTGCATGGGCATGTGGAGCCCCTCTCCCCATCTGCGCCGGTCTGCATGAGAGAAGTTTCTTCTGCTCAGCTTACGCCACCGAAAATGAAGAAGGGTTCCCCAGTAGCCCTCAGATTTATGCAGGTTTTTAAAGTGGAGCCATGATGCAGGACAGCACTGCGTGTGTGGGAGGGCAGGGAGTCCTGCCGTGCCAGCAGGTGGGGAAGAGGAGAATCCTGTATTTGGACATGCTGTGAGACTGGAAAATAGCTCAAGAGCAAGCCATGGGGTTTTGTTATAAAATCAAGATGAAAAAGAGTCTTTCCAAGATGCCTCTCAAGTAGTCAGGAGCAACTTGTGTTGATCCATTTGTTTTGCTGAATTACTTCCTCCACATTACACAAATGGAAAACCTTATACCTTTTTCCCTATCTAAACACTTGCCTTTGTTACTTACAAATCAGGCTTCACCCTGAAATTTCCTCCAAGCTGTGTGTAGCCCCCGGCAACACCATGACATGGTGCAGTTGACAGAAGAGTTCCTACAGCCTTCCAGAGAAGCAGTAACTAGTCCAGTCTTGAAGTAAAAGCCATGTATTTAAACTACCAGTCTTCCTTTAAAAAAAGATCAATCTAAATGCACATATTGGACGAACCACTACCAATATTCTTTGCTTTTGTTTTTCTTACAAGAAAAATTAAACAGCTCCTTTAATGAATTAGTGACTTTCTCCTCTGTCATTAAGTCATTTCTAGAAAGAAAAAAAAATACTCCAACTGTATATTTATCATGTTTAGTGCAAAATAAATTCCATACCAGTTCTTCTATACTAGGCTTCCCAAACTCTTGTACACGCTTTATAAACACTATTAATCATGCAGAACCTGTCAGCGGTGTTAGCAGAGCACATAATGTATTTGGAACATTTGCAGCATAACAGCTTTGAATGTAAAGGTCAACATCTCCACATTAACTCCATCAAAATAATTGGGTCATTTTCCTTTAAAGACACACAAAACAGTTTCTCCCGGAGATCCCATGTGGCAGCTGAATCTGACATCTATGAAAGAAAGGATGGAGCTGCATGTATAGTATCACAGCACTGCACAGAAGATCAAAAGACTGTATTTGCTTATGTTAGCTCACAAACAGAGGAATGTCAAACCCAGGAACTACACCAATGCATCCAAGTCAAACCCATGCAAGTGAAGCATTTTTTGCAGGAATGATATTGCCCTTGTCCATCAGTGGGTGGGATCCAGCTGGTCTGCAGAGCGCCTGAGGAGTTACTGTGGCTGAATAAAACCCCCTTCCTTCCTCCTCTTCCTTCTGCTCGGAGCGACCATGGATCTCCTCCGCTGGGCATGGGAGCGGAGGCTGATCTCCTCTGACGGCACGCCAGCGCTACTAATCAACTAGCGGGGAAGCTGTCAGCACTTCTTCCTCGCATCTCCTGCAGCCCCTTTGGCTCTGCCTGTCCCACGACCCATGGTTGCACCTCGTCCTTCTGCTTTTCTCTACAAAACCTGGCCTCCAACTAAGCTGATAGGCAGCCACAGGTACACAGCTGCTCTTATAAATAAAATAGTAAGGGACAGATGACAAAAAGAAGGGATCAGCTGCCTCCTCACACAGGAAAATGTTGTTCTGAAAATCAGGACAGCTATCTGGTCATGGTGAGTGTCTCTTTCCCCTTTTTATCACACCTTTGGATGCAGTTGAACATGTTGGAGCAAGGTCTGGGTCTTGTCCCAGGTATTATATACAAGTGGAAAGTCCTTGAGACTTAAAGAAGCAAATCCAAACGGTTGATGTGCAGGGGTTTTCCATAGGTTAGGCAGTGGTACTAGTTCCTAGCAAAACTGCAACCAAACCTGGGTTGGCTGCAAATATTCTATATTGATGAGTCCAAGAGCTTGCTCTCAAGGGTTACCTTTGGTCTTTGAATTTCACATCAATCTGCCTCTAACATGCCATAAGTCCAACCTGAAGGCAAGAAAGGTTTAAATTTTAAACAAGCCCTTAGCCACAACACGCTCTCACAGTAGCACAGGTTTATGGCCTCTTCAGTGTCTTCCAACCTCAGCTGCTCAGTTGGAGAGTCCCAGGAGCAGCCATGGCACACCACCCAAAAAAAAAAGATTGGGGCAGAAAGGAGCCAAAAATCCCTCTAAGGGAACTGGTGTGCTGAGGTGGGATGCATCCTCAGTCTGTCCTGGAGCTGTCCGAGCTCCATCTTCCCAGGTTCAGCGTCACCCCAGCAAGGTGGCACCCATTCAGCACACTCTTTTCAGTGCTTGTTCCTCAGACGGCATTGCAGCAATGGTCTGTGACAGTCTGTGATCGACAACACCAGACAGAGGGGCTCTGCCAGATCAGCTGGTGATTGTGAGCACCCTCAGCACAAGGAAGTAAGCAAAGACCACCCATGGTTGCACTTTGTCCTTCAAAAGTCTGCACATTTGACGTCATTTATGAAGGTTTAGCAAGGACACTACACACAAATACACACTCATTACATGATCATTTTTATAGGGTGAGAAGTGGTCTGAGTCAGAATGAGATGAAATAAACTTGTGACATTTTAGTGACTGGAATCCGTTCCCCTTTTTGCAAACATGGTGGAACTTTCCACAGCTTCATTATTAATGCTTTTACAAAAGAAGGCTGCTTCAGGACTTAGTGCCTGACCATTCTCTACCATGGTGCACCAACACAGCCCCAGACCATAGTTTTGTAGGATGGAAACTGGAAGATCTTTATATCCAAACATTTTTGGGTTCAAGATTCTTACATACGAAAAGTACAGGATGAAATTATTGCATCATATATCCCCCATTTTTGTTCTAAATCAGTACAGGAAGCAAGCAGAAAACACAGTGGGGAGACTATTGGGAGACTTGGAGAGACTTGCATGTAACCCCAAGAAGCAGATATACTGTCATTCCCATGAATCAACAGAACATTATTAGCATAATAAAATAAAAAAATCCTCCAAAAAAAATTCCAAAGCAGCCATAGCAAAGCAGAAGCCAATTATTGCTTCTCCTTTATGTATGTTCCCATTTCAAAACAGAATTTGCAGACAGAAAGCCACAAAAGACCACTAGAGAGAACGAGTGATATAATGAGGAAAGAAACACGTGCACTCTTATCTACTAGCTAAGATCATGGCTGCAAACACCAAGATTCCTCAAAATAAAACTAATTAGAAACCAGTAGAGGCTTCTCTGTACTGTACACCTCTACTTGTCCGAAGATACAAGTGCTATATGAAGTCATCTGTACAAGCTACATTATTTCATGTAGTCAACAGACAATGTAATACATGGATTCCAGCCAGTGCATCAGTTTTGAACTTTCCCAGATTTGTTACCCTGGAGTATGGAAGATGACTCTTGACACTTGGGGCCTGCTCTAGCAAACAGTTTCCATATACCGGGTGCTTCAAGCAGTGGTATGAACCCTGGATATCTCTTTCACAATCAAACAGCCATCTTCCTCTAGTTCTAAAATAACTCCTTTCATAATAACTTTTGAGAGAACACGCCAACATGCGATGCGCACCCCTTGGAGCCAAGTCAGCATGTGTGTTACCATGGGTTAGAGCCATGGAGAAATATATCTTCCACTATTTGTGTTCTGAACTGAGAGTTTTATGGCACAGGGAACATAAACCTGTCCTAATGAGCTGACGTTAGAAAGGAGAGTCAAAACACCCAGCCCGTCATGACGACCAGTGCTACCGATAGAATCTTCATGGAAGTATAAGTAATAAAATTACTTAAATCTGTCCAAATGGTGGACTGGAAAATTCATCAAGCCTTTTGTACCCAAGGAAATAACCAGAAACAGATTCTTTCATCAGCACAGAGTTCTCATCCGAAGGCAAGCTGGTGTTTCTGAATTTTGTAGTGTCCTCATCCCTACTAAGGTCACCATGTCCTCCTCAGCACTGCAAATCTTTCCCTTCCTAGTAGTGGGCTAGGCCAAGTTGCTCTTGTGATGGCCTTACATGGTGTGGTGGGAGAAAAACTGCTTTAGTTCACAGCCATTTGATTCATTGCTGTGACTTTTAGTGACTGCCAATAGCTTGGATTTTTGCGAAGGAAATAGCTGCCTAACGTAACTGGCCTTTGGCCACCAACTTGTTTTCAAACAGCATTAGCTTGCTTTGACCATTAGCCAAATCCAAATCCCAGACAGAGGGAGGGATGAGGCTCTATATTTTGCTGTTCATCCCTTGTACTGTCCAGGGACCACTTTTAAGCCATAACACTGTGCCTACAAAGGGAATCAGACACGGAAACAAGTGCATCGTCCAACGCATTGGGAAGGAGGTAGCAAGAGCAGCCTGTTCAGGAGGTTTCTTTCAAAATGGCAGACAGCAACTGCTGCTCATGCTACCCAATTGCAGTGAAAGTGCTGCCGTTCAGCCTCCCTGTCAAGCTTTACTGAGCCCAAATGCAAAGCCGAGACACTGAGCACAAAATCTTGGTCCCACAAAAGGAAATGGCAACCATTCCCTCCCAATGTCCAGCCTCAGGGACAGGTTTCAGCCTCAGCTTCAGGCTCTGCCATTAGCTCAGCACATTACCCCAAAGCCAGGCAGTCCCATCACCTTCCCCACCTGCACAGAAGAGGCACTTTTCCTCTGCAGTATGAGCTGCTTGGAGGTGAAGGGCTCAAAAGCCTTCCTGAGCTCCCATGGCTGCTGTTGTGCTCCTCTCACACAAAGCAGAAAGGAGGATGCTGAAGCTTGGGCTGCAGGACAGGCTAGTGCTTCTGATAAATACAATAAAAGCCGCCCCAGCAATCAGTAAACAGTGGTATAATTAGCAAATGTTTTTCTATTTACTTCCTTTAATATGCAATAGGGGGAAATGAAATAAAATGTCAAGGACTTCATCAAACAGATGGTTCTGCACTTATTATTTTTCTCCACCGTATTGTTTGCGTCAACTAAAGAAGAAACTCCTTTACGAAGTGTGACTCATGGATTCCTGGGAAGCTGCGTTCTCAGCAGGGGGAGGACAGGAAAGGGGAGGGAAGAGGACTCAGCTCATGAGCTTTTATTAGGAGTATTATTATGTCTCATTAATTAATCTGACCGCCGCTTTAGTGACGTCTCGGTCTCATTTCACAGGAAAAAATTACTCTGGATTGCCAAGTTAAATAGACAATTACAGGAAGACCAAATTATGCCTACATTGCATTCCCTCAGGGCACCAGGCCAAGTTCATGTCAAATCCATAATAACTAGACTACCCTCACTAAAAACAGCTCCTGTGGACATACGTCATGAACCATTTGTAATCTACACAGAGGATGTATTGATCTTCCTTGGGCTTCCTTTCTCATAAACTCATAATAGCAAAGACAGGATTTTTTTAAGTATCTAACTCTCTGCAGCACATATGCAGAGCATAAGCTGTGTTAACTCCAATAAAGCCTAATTAAAGCATAACCATTAGCTGTTTAATTTCCTTTTCCTACCCCAAGGGGCAGCTGCCTAGAGAGCAGGAGGAGAAGCGTAGTACATTTCAGAGGAGGAATGAAAAAAAATAAAGCTTGTATTTTCCCTCAAGAAACACATACAGGTAAAATCCAGGAAAGGTCTCTCTTTACCTGGTGGGGAAAAAAACCAAAAAACAAAAAACAACTTTCCAGATCTGCTTGAACTATAGAAGAGCTGTGAGTTCCTAAGGAAAAGAAGGGATGTGAATGAATGTGTCCAAGAGAATGAAATGCCCTTAAAAACTAGCTGACATCAGAATGACTTATGCCTTCAAATCTTGCTATCGTCATTCCTTCTCCCACCTGCAGCCCCCAGCTCTCGGTCTATTCTTTCTCTCTTCCCCTCACGTGCAGGTCAGCCCTTTTCTCCTTGCCTCCACCCAATGGCTCCCAGCTGGATGGGCCCCATTGTGCCCGGTCCTAGTATGTTCCCTGACCAGTCCCCTCAGCTCTGGTGCTTTGGAGCCCCCTTTCAAGTAAAAGTTTCCTTACTCAGGGCAACGAGTGCCAGTAGCTCAAAAGAAACTGGTGTTGGTTGAACCAGAGCACCAGGAGCCTGGCATAACCATGGCGGCACAAACCCTCTTCCTTCCTCCCAGTCCTGATTCTTCCTAGAACTTCTCTCAGGCCAATCATAAATTGCTTTTTTCTTATTCCCCAGCTTAATCTTCAGGTATGAAGAAACTTTTCGGATGACGCTGCACCCTCCTCATCTGCCCAGAGCACTCATGTGGCCTGCAGCCCCTGCTCAGCACAGGAGATCTGGGTCATTCTCCATCCTCTGGCACGCTTTTCCTTGTCAGAGGATGCACAGCCTCCCGTTCCCTTTCCCTCAAAGGTGGAGGTGAGCTGAGGTGCATGTGGCTTGGTCACCACCCAGACCCAGCAGATCACTGCCAGCCTGCCCACCACCGACAGCAGTGGGTAAAGCCTTCCGCAACACGAAGCCCAGTGATTTCCAGCTCATGCACACACAGAAATAACGCTTTCCTCCCCCCTCACCTACAGCTATGTATCACTAAGCACACCATGGACTGTTGCCTTCTGCTCCACACACCAACACACATGCACATTTCTTGTTCCACACTCCTGTCACCTCCTTCCCCCACCAAAGAGTTTTGAACTTAACCACATAGACAATGTTCAGATCAAGCCCCCAAGGAGCAGCCAGCTGAGTATGAGTGCATCTGTCAGCCTGGTGTAAATTTTAGCATGGTGTTGCACATCCATTCTGTTGTTCTTGGCAAGCAGGGACGACATCCTCGCCACATGGTTCACACCGGTCAGGACTGGCACAACAGAAAAGCACAACTAGCCTCATGGAAATGCCTTACAAGCTAGGATGGGGATCCTGGAAGTGGCTTAGCTTTCTCTCTCTTGCCTTAATGCTGTACAAACACAAAATTAGTATTACTAAATCTCTGTTCCTTTCCCAGGCTGTAAGTCTCTCCTCTTTTACTCTCTACTGCTCCAGTTTAGGATTTTTCATGATCCAAGCCAACCTATTCAAGTGACAAAGCAGATCACTTTGCAAAGTGGCCTCCAGCCAAAACTGTGACCTTTCTAACAGCGAGGTGAAATGGCAGCATTCTGATTATCATGGTGCTTTGTTTTGGAGCAAGGAAAATTGCTTTTCCTTCTTTAACGACCAAACGGCTTTTTACCTTATGAGCAGTTGCTTGGTATGGAGAAGAGTAGCAATTTTGCAAAATTGTCCAAAGCTGGTGACAAGATATTCCATGTTTTTCTCTGGGATTCATGAAATGTTTTATCAATTCCTCACAACCCCTGTTAATCTTTCCTTTTAAAAACTACTTCTGGATCCTCAAATAGCACTGTTGAGCAGTGCAAAAATGCCTACAGCATCCTATGACTTATTTTGAGATGCATGGAAAAATATGTTTCTTATTAATTTTAAAAGTTGAAAATTAATTAAAAAGGGAAAATCCCAATATAAAATGAAAACTCCAAACAGTCTGATCTGCAAAGGATTGCACACTGATAAAGGCTTTCCTGTTCTGAAATAGCAATAGGAAGAGGTGGAAGCATCAGCTTCTTGTTTGGTTCTCAGCTCTGGCTCTAAGCGAAGGCAGCCTGAGCCACACTGCACTCTCCTTTATTTTGCTGGTTTTTGCCAATTTAATCTTGATAGTTTTTTGCACAGAGTCCACTCATTCTACAGTCACCTCCCTGCAAAATAACTGAGGGATCATCAGCACAAAGGAGATTTTCCAACAGTGCAAGAGAAATTCTGAGCTAAGAACGGAAACTGCACGTAGCACAGAACGCTGGCTCTTGATTGATAATGCAAATAGCAATTTATAATCATGCTTTGAGAAACCTTATTTTGCCTGATAATAATATCCACAGAGATAATAGCCTGATAATAATATCCACAGAGAAAAACAGAGGGTCATATAATACAAATGCTCATAAAAGCTAACTTTCAAGCTGCAAAGTTGTAATCTTTTTAATACCAAAAATAAATCTACATTCCCTACTTCAGCAGCAGCTTAGGCTACCCACCAAAGTATGTGTGTACCTATCTTGCAATAGCTTTACAGGGAATGAGAAACTTATGGCAGTTATAGCAGCAGAAGTTTCTTAAAGCTTGGGGCTGCCTTCTCTTGGCTTTTACTCTGGAGAGATTTGGAAGTGAGGAAGAAAGGTTTGTGGATTTGAGAAGGTGAGTGTTACTCTTTAAGACATCCACATTATTTGCTAATGAGGGTACAGAGAAGTGCAACAAGCCCTAACTCCCCAGGAAGGTAAAGCTTGTCCTGCACAATGTCATGTGTAGTAGCAGAACTCTTATTCTGCAGGTGTTGACGCCTGTCTCATCTTCTACTCTGGTCAAATCGCCTTCAGTTCCTTCATTATTTACAATCTACTGCCTGGCAGAGAAGGTGTTTATAAGGAGAGTAGCTGTCAAGCTTCACAAGTCAATGGCATAATCTTCTGGTGCATGTTTTCTCCAAAGACCTTTCTCTCTCTTTATGGTCCCCCTGCCAATCAGTGGTGCTACGGAGAAGGTGTTTACAGGCAGAGGTTCTGCAGCACTTCACCTCCTCTGGCAGTGTTACGCAGTTGTAAAAGTCATCACGTAATGTCTCACTTCTCCAAAGCAGGAGATGTCACGCAGCATGAAGAAGATGCTGTCTGGTGCGTACTCCTCCAGCAGGCCAGGAACAACATCTGTCACCATTATTTCTGCTTCAGTTCCATCTGCAGTTGGTTGTTCTTTCTGCAAGTTCCTATGTCGTTTTTCTCCCACATATTCAGACACCCTGCAGTGGGTTTGTTATCTTACATGGATTGCCATGGTCAAAGTATTTGTCCAACGGATGCAAGAAAAAGTGAAGAAATTAGCACCAAGTAATAATGCTTTTTCCAGAAAACATATGCTTCTTTTCTTTCTCACAAGATGTTCTACGTATTGTATGTCTTCATGTTTTCTCTTTTACAAGGGTACCTTCATCAGCAAATAATGTAGATGTCTTAAAGGGTACAGATTGGGCTCGTGATGCCTACTGCACAAAGGACTTGTCTTTTTCTTTCATCTCTATTTCAGTATAAAATGAGATTTTAAAGAACAACAATTTATTTAGAAAGGAAGAATTGCTAAGATGTTAGAGGAGGAAAAAATACTGTGTTTTGTTTACTCAGTCCCTGCTTGTTTAACCCACAAGAGAAGCGTACACATAGTCCAGTTAATGCTTTATCATTCATGTCCCTTATCATGTACTGAGGGCATGTATTGTGCATGAGTCATAATTAGCTTATTTGTATAAGACTAAAAGGAAAACAAACAGCCCCATATCTCCCTGTCACACTAACAATAAGCTGACACATACTTAATCAAAATAGAGGATGCTGAATTAATTCAAAGAGGTTGACTTTCAAGAAGGACAATTGGAAAGTTCTCCCAGAGCAGTTAGTCACTCAGGCAGAGTGCAGCCAAATAGAAGATGAAATTAGTCACATTCGTTCCAGAATTAATAATTTCTCAGAAACTATTACAGTTTGCTTTAACGTATTCCCAGACTTTACCATGAAGCAGATGATGAATGACAGACTGATGCATCTAAATATTAACGGCTCAGACACACAAAAAAATCTGTGGGGAAACTTCCTTGCTCACACTTCTGACACAAAGCCAAGAGCACCTTCCCGTGCCCTGGCAAAGCCTGCACCAGTGGAAAAGTTTAGGGAAGAAGGAAAAAAAAAAAAAAAGACACCTAGTTGACCAGTTGTAGAGAAAGAAAATGACAAATAGTACCATTTGTCAAAGAATCTCATTTCCACAGCTGGCCCTCTATTAAAGCATTACAGGCAGAGGTTGCTGGAGCAGGAAAACGAAGCAATTGCTGGTCCTTTGGCTGCTCTGCAAGTGCTCAGGAAGGGACTGACTGTACAGCTTTAGGTATTCCAGAAATCCCACACCATCCACTGAAGGAATACAGGACATTTGGGTGGACTCTACTGGCAGTACTGTCAGGTATAGAAACAGGATGAACAGATCCAGACACCTTGTCAAAGGATGACCCAGCTCAGCAAAAACATCCCTTATTTACCTGTATCAAACAAACAAGAGGAGAGGAAAGATCTTCCATTTACAAGGCAGAAAAAGAAGAAACATGGTATGCCAGCTACCTACGTTAGTCCATTATGACTACTTTTTTTGCACTTGAGCAACTATGTGCCTTCCTCCTCTAGGTGTAACACTTGGGTAGCCACAGGATCAAGAGAAAGACATAGCTAAGGCACAAAGACACGTCCAGAGGCTATGGAGGCACCCTATATGTAGACATCTAAGTTCAGCATTATATATGTCAAAGAGCAAACACTCCCTAGCTTTACATTCAATATTGTGCCCCCTTTTCAGGCTTATACCTGTTACTTGCTTGCCCAGCAAATAGTACTTTCATTACACAGCATCAGATCAACATACGTTCCTAAAGAAATATATGGAAAAAGGATGAATACTTAGAAGCCTGATTGAAGTACCTTTGTTTTATAATGTTAGTAATAGACAGGTTTTCTCTTACAGGTAACAGAAAAAAAAAAAAGGGAGGGGGGTTTATATCTTGGCTAGAGTCACTCACATGTCTCCTGATTTAGGTGAGTAATAAAACTGTTACGAAATGCGTTTGGAACAAGTCATGCTGCATGTGCCTGATAGTCTCTTTCAAAGCTTAATGCTTGTCCTCCTCAATTTTGCTTCCTTTCAGACAGTTTGGCTTTTTCCTGCCAATTTGCTCATCAGAGTTCTGCTCGTGTTTAGAGCACCATGACTGAAAACCTGCATGGACTGAGTCAGAAACAATCATCTCATCTGTATGACATTCTTAAGCACAGACTAGCCAAGTCTTTGGGAAAAAAAAAAAAAAATTCAATGTCAGATGAGAAATCATGTTATCTTCATACCTCTGAGCAATGAATTACTCATCTTATATCTGCAGAAGTAGGAAAAAAAAAAAAAGAAAGATGCAAGTCATGACTTAAGTCTGTCTCTCTTGGAGTAGGCAAAGATACAAACTATCTAGTGGAAGAATCATGCCATGTCACGCTTTTATTTAAGAGGCAAACACCTTTTGAGAGGATTAAATGTGGTGAGTAAGCAGCCTTTTCCAGGTCTGCTTGAAAAGATACAGCAGCTACAGTGTTAATTCATGTTATCTGACTTCTTCAATGAGTAAGCAGCCTTTTCCAGCTCTGCTTGAAAAGCTACAGCAGCTAGAGTGTTAATTCATGTTATCTGACTTCTTCAGTCTACTGAGGAGGCTGGCTGGGGAAGCCACAAGGAGCCTTGTGGCAGCTTCCAGGCTGTCAGACTAGCTTCAGGAGAATTAATTTGTCACCAAAAGGACACACTGATGTTTAGCCAGTAGTCTGGACAATGGAAATTTATGCCCAGAGAAGGACATGTTAAAACTTGCTCCACACAAAGCTCATCTCATTTTGTGGCCATCTGCTGACAAAACCAGGTAAGCTGCCGCGTGTCTGGCCACCATTTGGAAAAAGCTGGGGTGTCCTCCTGTGGGTTATGGACCTTTACTGTAGAAGTTCAGGTGTTTCCACAAGTAACCCTTTATTTACTCACATGATAGCATCAAACAGTATTTAAAAGAAAACAACAAACTTTAAGCTAAATAGAACGAAAACCTTAAGATATATCTGGTTATGAAAGACTGTTAATAAAAACAGAGTGCAAGTGAATTCAAGGAAGTTTTAGTATGTAACAACTACCCCCATCTGCACCACAAATGTTGTGACAGCCAGAGTGTCTCAGGGTCATTTGTCACATGAGGATTACGGTTCAACTTTCATATTTGGCAGAGAACAAGAGCAGCAGCCACTGTGCCCCGGCAGCCCCAACTGTTTCATTTGCAGCTTCTCATGCATGCCGTGCCCTCACTGCCTGGCTCCTTGGGTGTTTGCAATGCCACTTGGGTTTAATTGTGGGCTGATGGCACCAGTACATCCTCCTCACTGGTGGAGGACACTGGTTTCCTTTGGAAACTTCTCTGTCCTGTTCCTGGGGCTGTGCTGCCTTTTGGCATATCCCAGTGCAGTGAGCCGCCTGCCAAGGACGATCAGAGTACCCACAGGCAAATGGAGATGGTACAGAGGGGACCACCTTGCCTGCGCATGATCCTCTCTGGCCATGCCTCTTGCTAGCGTGCAAATCCAGGTGTGGCGTCATGAAACACCCTAACACATGCCCAACAGCCTGAAGAGGATGCCCAAGCCACATGCAGTCATCAGCAACAAGCAGCACATGGCCCAAGCATCCTCAGTTAAACCTTTCTTAGGTTGCGTGTACTTGTACAGCCCAGCCTGCTTTGGCACCCTATCCAACAGCCCTGGTCCTGAGGGTATCTCCCTGGTCTTTGCTACCAAATCAGTGCAAAGAAGAGTGAACAGTATTTGTAGCCCCAGCCCAATGCCAAAATCGCTTAGCACAGTGCTCCTGCAGCAGTGGATGTCATCAATTACACAGCAGCTAGGGAAAGTCATCCTCTCAGCGCAAGTATTTACACGAGGAGCCTATGGCAAATGTCTCCATTCTTGATGCTTCTCTGTATTTACATCCTTAAATAAAACTCCTCAATAACCCCCCAAAATGAGCCATACCAAACACACTGTTGGAGTCTCCGTTAACGTCACTTGTAATCCTTCTCCTCTGAAGCAAATCCTCAACATCCATTAAAACCACTTACACCATCCATTAGACCAGCCTTCAAAGCCTGCCCTCAAACACCCTGTCCCCCCAGCTAATCATTCCTCCCATGGTCCTCCCTTCTCCTGAACAGCAGAAAACACTTGTAAGACACACTTGAAAGCCTGGCATACCATTCCAACAATTTTCTACCGATCCCATTACTCTTGTGCATGCCCCAGTGTCACCACCCGGGCTGCACTTCAGGCAGATGCTCTTCCCCTGCTTCCGCAGTCTTCTCCAGTTAGAGGCATTTCAGAGAGTACTCAGGAAGAGAGAAGGGGAAAGAAGGTGGGGGAAGAATGTTGCAGCAGGGTCATGCAACAGGATATAAAGTGTGATAAGCAAGCCACAAAGCTACTCACGGCATCGCCTCTTTCAGCCATGGCTACACAATAGCCTGCAGTGACATTTAAAATGGCTGGTAATGGAGCTGTAGGTATTTATCACCTCTAGTGTTTCCCATTTGTTCTTTCCACAGTAAAGAAAACAAAGAGAGAGAGAGGACTCAAGGAGATGACATGAGGAAAAAAAAAAAAAAAACCAAAACAAAACTTGAGATCCAGGCAAAAAGTCATACAGAGACTGGCAAAACAGAGGCGTTCCCTGAGTGGGGCTCTGCTGACCAATTTGTGACCACGCACGCATACATCAGGCACCAGCTGATGGCATACCCTGCACAGAAGACATGTCTCGGAACCATAGACTTTCTTGCAGTCACAGAAGTATGGGTCCAGCAGCAAGCACAATAGGTCATAGCAAAAGCCTTGTAAGAAGCCAGAGGACAAAAAGGTACTGTAAGAACCAATGCTTCCACGGGCTGTTGGCTCTTGATCCAAAAAAGCAGTTCCCGTAGCCCTTCACACAGAACAGATTAGTTTCTGCACTTGGCCATCAGACCATGAGATTTAAAAGTCATGAAAAAGAGGAAGAAGGTTTTCTTATTGCTGTACAGGACAAAAGCAAGCTTGGCTGAAGAGGTATGAAAGGAAGAACCACATCAACATGACAAGAATTCCTTTATGACCTGTCCATGCCTCCTTCCCCTAAACAGCTACTCTTGCTCAAAATGGTCCACACATTTGGAGTCTCCCATTTTCATGTGGGCCACTCAAGAAAAGATACGGAGTAAAACATGGGGAAAAAAAGAAAAAGTTGAACAGGTCCAGATATTTACTTAAAAAGGTGATTTTTTTTTTTAAGAAAAAAAAATTATTGAAACCTTAGCTTTTTTTTTTTTTTACATGAGCATACCAGTTTCAGATACAATTTTGGCCACAAAAACTTCTTAATTCCAGAAGGGAAACAGTGAGTCAAAGAAGGAGAACTGAGGTTTTGGGGCACTAACCAGGGACAGGAGGACCCCCCTTTAAGCCCCTCCTCAATGAGAGACTTACTGGTGAAGAACAAAAGCAGGTTTTTGGGGCACTCCCACAAATGATGTGAGAAAGGCAGGGAAAGGGCGTGTCTCAGATGCTACAAGTACAAACTACTCATTTTAGTGTTGTCAGTCCTTAAAAAGGGTGGGTGGAGAAGACCCTGTATGGCAGAGCATATCTGCCTCTCCTCTTCCTCTTTACCTCTCTCTCTCTCTTTTATTTTTATTCCTAGCGAAGCGTGTTAAAAAGTTACAGCTCTTCTCCAGGTGGAAAAGGAACATGTTTTGAAATTTCAAAATTTTGCAGGACAGGAAAACTGCTCTCTGCCCAGCTCAAAGGAAAAACCACATCACCCACAAGATCCGCACATGCATGCTCAGGAAATACAACTCTACCTAGAGCTTATTAGTGCAACTATAAATGAATTGTTCAGCTCCCTGCAGAATTTACGTATCTTGCTTGGCTTGCTGACTTTGGCAGTTTCTTCTCTATTCCAAGCAATAATTGTCTGCTGCATTTCTTTTCTTGCACAGCTAGTTTAATACAGCTGAAATATTTTCCTGTCTTCATTCTTTGTCATAGATACTTGTCAGACTTCAAAGAAATAGTCAGAGTACTACATTTGCAATTTTTCCTCCCATATCCCCTGTCTTGGTTCAGCAATTGGCATTTTCCAGTCTTAATATTTTTCCTATTCTTTGTAGAAAGTTTCTACAATATTATTTTAATTCCTCTTACTTAAAAAAATAAAAAAGAAAACCCACAATAAAACCCTTCACCTTTCCCTTCCCAAGAGAAATAGTCTAAAATAGGAATATATTTTCTCTGTGTAGTGTCCTGGTTGTTAAATATTTTGGAATCAGAAATTTGGTTGGTAGTATTTGATTCCTGCGGATGTTTTCTTAGCTGCAAAGGAAAGAAAGTTTCTACATGCAACATGAAGAAGACTGAGAGCCTGAGGTATCCTCAAGCCTGAATGAAATCACATGCAGATTTGGGTAAGAGTAAAAACAGAGGAAAAGAAAAAGACATTGCTTACTTGTTTCTGCAAGGACTCTAAGTGGACAGGGCAGAAGAGGGGATGGGCCCTGGCTAACAGTGTCACTAGATAAAAATCCTTCCTCACGAAAGGCAATGATGATTAAGAGCCAGATTGATTGGTGGGGGCAACAGTGAGATACGGCGTATGTCCGCGTCAAATCCTACCATCTTCTCAACAGCCCAAGTGAGATGACATGGCCTGTATCAAGCCAAAATTAGAGCCTGGAATATTTTTCATTGCAGCCTTCTGTTTCTTTGTGAATACCTGAAGGTATCGAAATCTAGGCTGGCATAACATGCTGCAGGCTCTCCTTTTCAAAGGGGAGGAAGGAGAGAGCTTAATCCAAACATACAGCTTCTCTTTTGCCCTAACACAGCTCCTGTAAATTTCCACTTTTTTTTTTTGGTCCTTTTTAGTGCTTTGAAAATGAGGGGTAGGGCACAGAGATCACTATTATCCACATGTTGAGTTGCATGATACCAGCCTGCAGCTCAGGTTTTCTTGGTGGCGCCCATAAGGGAACCCATGAAGACAACTCCCTCCAGCTTGGAAAAGTGGCACAAGAACGAGGTGATGCCAAGGGGGCTGGGGGGCCACCATGGGGATGAGACCAAGCCTCACCACCCAGCTCAGCACGTGGCCCAACGGGGTGCTTCAAGGTCACGAGTTCTCTAAGTTATGTCAAAAATAATTTCTAAATAATTAAAAGAGCTACCCGCTGACAATTCTTACATTGCTATTTAAAGCTCTTATCAAGGAAGGAAAACAGGAGACTCAATGTACAGAAATACATCCCCCACCTGGAAATTGTGCTATAAAAAGGAAGTACCTTAAAATAGGAATTAGGATGCAAAGACATCCAGCATCCAGCTTCCCAGGCTCTGTGCGGATCCAGGGCTTGGACTGCAATAATAACTCCTATTTCAGCAGCACCCCAAGCCTTGAACAGGCCAGTGTGTGACAGCTTGCAGGTGGTTGCTCAGCATGTAATGACAGGGCAGGACCTACATTTTGTGACCCCCCAACCCCATCTCGTGCATGGCATAGAGGCTGGAGCATCCATAGCCAGTCACCTTTCCATGTTGTGCTGTTTAGTGACTACACACAGCGTTGAGACAGTTTCCATCACAGACCTCCATCTGTGCTTTGCCCAACCCTTCTGCACAAAACCCAGAACACACAACTAAAATTTAGCAGGTGGTTTTGCAGGTGCTCCGTATGTTATGATGGAGCCAGAAGGTTAATCGTGGTCAAATGCATTTTTTTCCCCCTTTGCATATCCCTCCTCTACTTTGTCAGTCAAAATTGACTGGGTAGCGGTAGCAATGTGGAAGGCCCCCCCACCTTTTTGGACAGTCACTTGTCCTATTAGTGCTTTGCAGGATTTCATGAACAAGTACTTCTCTCTGTTCACGGTGTTTAAAGAGGTGAAAAGCTGGCTGAGACTGGATCTGAAAAATCAAAGATGGCCTGTGACTGAAATCACACTAATCTTCCAAGTAGCTTGGACTCCTTGAGTCCACCTCTGCAAATAAAGAAGGATCTGGAATGAGGCAGGAAACCACCAGAGAACATGGAAGAAAAGGGATAAACACACTGTTGGGTTCACCTCATGTAAGACATCGTGTTACGTGCTTGTGGTTAGGGTGAGAAATTTTATCAGAAAAAATGTTTGAGTGAATTTTCTCCATCAAAATAACTCATTAATAGAGGATAACCCTGAGAACCATCTGGAAATGTTTGCATTTAAACCTCAACATGAGGGGAACAAATTTAAAACCCAGAAGAGATATCATGGCAATATGGGTACTTGCTCATTGCCTGACTGCATGTTCAGGTCAGTTATCCCACTTCAGTCTTTCCTGAACTCGTGCTTGTAGATCCTGAGATGTCAGAAGTACAAAAGCTTGCTGTACCACATCGCTACTTAATTTTGATAAAAAGGTTAAAAACGTATTTTCTGCCTGATAAAAAAAGTTGTGTGGCTTGGAGAAATTGAGATGAATGGAGTTCTACTAAAAAAGACTGGATATTGAATCAAGGGAGCAAACAAGAACAGGGATTAAAAAGTTACAAATAGGTAAGTTCAGTAGGAAATAGTTCAATTTTCCATCTGTGTGTTATTTTAACTCAAAGTTGTCTCCCTTACTGCAGTATCTCTACTCAGAGGTGCAGCAAACAAACCTCAAAAGAATATAATACTCCTCTGTATTATCTTCTTTCCACCCTTGGCTGCCTCTCTTAACAGAAAAAAAAATACAGCGAGATCTGTTTGAGGTGGCCTGGTCATGTTGACAAGCTAGTCTTTAACCAGAAGTCACGCAAGTATTATAATCAAAATCACATGAGACTATTTCAGGAAAGGATGTGGGCTGCTGGAATGAAGAATCTACTGTATACGGAGAAACTCGTGCATCTCTCCTGTATTCCTCCAAAATTATACCTGTGCCATGAAGTAATCTTCCAGGTTTGGGACTGAAGCTTGCTGGCCTGGAAGATTTATTTACCTTCAGCCCTTGTCTACATAACAAAAAGCTTGACCCCCCCTCATCTCAACCTTAATCAGAACGTACCCTGCTTTCTTTTACCCAGTTCTTGGAGGTAGTCTCTCCTGAATAAACACAGTAAGAAATCGCAAACAGAAACCTCGCACAGCCTCCGGGCTACAAATGGACCATTATTCACGCAATGCTTTGCTCCCTAAAACTCACACATTGTCAATGTTATTTATAGGACTCCCTCCAGCAGTAGCAGTTTGCGATATAAACAGCCAGTAAATATCGGGGGTGCACTGGATGCAGAGATAATTCTGGTTTTGCACTTCTACTGGATATTTTGGGAGGTTTTGTCTATGAACTTGGAGCCTTGTGGGACCTTCAGAACCAAAATAGTAAAACTTAGGCTGTTAAACATTATTCATCGAGTTGAGAGGTGAGAGGTTGCAGCATCACATCTGAAATGGTGGGTGGCTTTTTAGCAAACACCCTTTGCTGCTGAACTGGGGGCAGGCTCCAAACCAAAACTCGCCTTGTGCCTTTGTGAAGCTCTGGCTTTGTTAAGAGACATTTTCAAAGGTGTTGCTGAAAGGTAACTGCTTAAGTGCCCCTTGGTGCTTTTGAAAACCTCTTCTGCTTTATGAACCAATTTGCAGGTCCAGCCTCTCTGAGCTGCTCAGGCGGGCTGGGATAGGCAGAGCGGCGCCCTGGTTAAATATTTAAGACCCAGAACAGCATCGGGAGCTCCGTCGCCTGCAGCTGCACGTGCTCCCGGGCTGATGTCTCTAGCAGGCAAAGGCAACTACCAGAAGACTGCAGCAGGACCGCTTTTGGCAGAGGATGTCTTGCAATAAAGTCTAGAACCAGCTTCTAGACTCCTTTTCTCCATGTTGCCCAGGACTTCCTGGGGATCTGCTGCAAATACCTATGCTTTGTCTCCCCTCTTTGCCAGCTCTTAAATGGGAACGAGTTGTTTTTATGGGAACGCTTGGCCTTCATTCTTGTAGCCCTCAAGGAAGGGAGTCAGTACCCACTGCATTAAAAGCTGACTACACAAACAGATAGGACATGGGACTGGGAGTCAGGAGGCTACAGCTTTCATCCCAGCCCTGCTTTTAGCTGAGCATTACCTGCAGAAGGTCACTTTACCTCTGATTTCCATGCCAGATATTTGGACTGTGAGCACTGTGGAGTAAGGATAACACCTCCTTACAATTTTGGACAGCATCAGCCTTGACAGAGCTCTGATTTTAAGTGAATCCAACTACAACAGTAAAAGGCAGCCCATAGACCAGCATGGTCATGGCAACAGACAAACATTCTTCAGCTGAAGACACTGAGAGCTAAACCCAATAAAGTTAATGATGGTCTCGTACAACTCATCAGATTGAGTTCTCCTTAATATTTTCACCAAGTCACTCCCTCTAACATGTCTCTTAAAGACACAGTTTGCTAATTATATTGCCATGCAGCACGGATACCAAGTTAAAGAATTCCAGCTGTATAAATAGAGCAACACTTAGGCAATTGCTTTTGATTTAGGTAATAGTTTTACTTGCTACTTTAGGGCTATTTAAAGAAGCTGCTCTCCCTGTTAATGGCTCAAATAAAACAAGCTGATGGATCTGTCATCATTCCCGACAGTTGATGCCAGCATCACAAATTAATCCCACACAGTCAGCTCCCATTAGCACCTTGCTGGCAGTATCTCTCTGAAGAAAGGCCCATGCCTGAGTCAGGGAGAAAATAAGCTTTCCCCGAATCTGTCACCTTCAGAAACTGAAGCATGCAGATACTGCAGTTAGGTCAGTTGGCCTGAATCTAAAAAATGAATAGGAAATTCTGATGCCAGACATATTTTTCTGAATGCTCCAAAAGGTGCTGTGTTCAATCAGCACCTTTTTCCCCAAAAACGTGTGGTGTTGATTCAGAACGATGCAACAAGAAAGGCTCGAAACAGGAAACAGAAAAAGGAAATACCGTGGCAATAATGAGGCCAGGCAGTAAATCAGCAAGAAACAAGCACATCTTCAAACCATCACTTATTTCTGTTAAGTTTTTAGTATTGGATTCGCCTTTCTCCCTGATCTCACATCTTCACCGACTTCACGACAGCAGGTATTCAGAGTTGATATATGGAGCAATTTATAAATCTGTGAAAGTAATTTGCTCAAGAGCAAAGGTTGCAAAAAAGGTGAATGGAAAGGCCACAACTCTGGCCCAAGCCAGGACACAGCAAGAAGCACAACTATGTTAGTCCCTGACAGAGGAAAGTGGGTGGCCTGTGGAGATGCAGCAATAGATAACCCTTTCTTGGGATGAATTACAATGGTACTCTCTAACTCAAAGAACATACACTTATATGCTTCCTGTCCTTCATTAAGCTCCTTGGCTTTACCTGCAGAGCAAGCAGGGGACAGAAAAAAATAATTTCCTGAAAGAACAGAGAGCAAAAGCAAACTCACTTGAAAATAATTTTTAATGGTCACCTACCCCCTGAAATTGAGAAAGTCTACAGTAAAATAAATGCAAGATTTAAAATTCTAGTTTGTCCTGGTTTCATCTGGGAAA
>NW_010102979.1:158742-159145 GCF_000699245.1 Pterocles gutturalis
TGCGCTCTCTCTGGGCCACCCCTGTCGGGGTTATCTTGCTCTCTTGGACGCTTATCCTTTCTAGAATTGCGGTTTCAAGACTGTCCCTGCTCTGGGATCATTATCTGATCAAGCTGAGCCTTGGTCATCAGGTGGTGAACCGTATCACTGTGTATCACTTATTTGTACACATATTATCATTACTAGTCTCAATTTTATTGTAGTTATTAAATTGTTCCTATCTCAACCCACAAGTCTCTTTTCCCTTTACCCCTTTAATTCCCTCCCCCATCCCCAGGAGGGGGGAGGGTGAGCATGGGATTTTGTTTGCTGCTAGCGGAGTGGGTCAAAACCACAAATGCTGCTACTTAGGATACACCCAGATGCTCTCCTACATAATAGGTGGTGCTCAGATTGTAGCTAA